>NC_031777.1:15094696-15176014 GCF_001522545.3 Parus major | reverse complement strand
GCACAGCCCTGCTCAGCCCTGCTCAGCCCCGCACAGCCGGCCGCACTCCTCGGCCGCGGAGGGCGCTCAGCAATGGGCTCAGCCGGCCTTGGGGGGCTCCCCACGGGGGAAGCGGTACCCAAGGAATGCAGACGTGCCCCGGCAGGGTCTGGGGCTGCCGGACAAGCGGGGCTCTGCCAGCCCCGGCGGTAGCCCGCACCTCCTCCGGCCGGCCGGGTGTGCTTTCCAGCCCGGGCGCGCATGGAGACTCCCGACAGAACCCGGCTTGCAGTCACCTTTAAACCAGAGGAAAAGCAAGACGGCGCCTCATTGAGGAAGCGAGTGTGAAAACCCTTCTGCTAGTTTAAAATGCTTTCCTACTTCTACAGCTGCCTGCACCATAAGGAGATTATACTAAACACTAACAACTGGAGCCGATTCAATTAGACCACTAAAACAAATAACTTATTTTATAAGTTTAATTTTGCTTTTTATGTTTTAAACACCATTAAACTAATTTAAAAACAAAAAACCACACAAAACTGTTTAATCAAACTGGTACTCAGAAAAAAGACAAACTATGATATTACTCACAAAGCAAGTAACTTCAATTCTACTTCCCAGTTCCAGCATGCACAGTCAGCACTGTCACCCCAGGGAAGATCTTAAAGCCCGGCAAAGCCCAGCCATCATTTGAGAAATAATAAATACAGTCTAGGCTTTATTCTGTGACTAAGAAGACATCAGGCAGGACGGGGATACCATTTTCTGTGCTTCCACTCACAAGAATCGTTGTAATTACTTGGAATTGGAATGAAACTTCATAAAATAACCAGGTCCCAAGCCAGTAACATCCAAAAAAAATCCAGCCTTCTACACCTGTAGATGGAACAGCAGGCTGGGCAGGGCATGAAGCAAGGGTGGAGCATGTTTCCTTCAAGATACAGGACAACCTCTCACAGTGCCACTCAGAGCCACATTTGAGAGGCCTTCAGTTCCCATCATCCTGCCGCTGCACCATGAAAACTCTGCGCACAAGTGCCAGGACAGTTATCTGATAGTGCCCTTGAAGGAAGAGAACCAACCTTCTCACCAAGCAGGCGAAAAGCGCTCCTGGTAAGGGTTGCTAAGTAATGCATGCCCAAGCTGTGATCAGGCTAGTGAACAGTACGAGAGCGTCCTGGGAATAGGAGCCTCACCTCGGCCTTGAAATGGCCACACAGCAGTACGGGCTGCTGTGCTCCTATGGCTGTACTGTGATGCCACCACCCAGCATTTCTCCAAGGATCAGGGCAGGAACTACCACTGTGTTGTTAGCTCCCCCCCATCTAGTCTCTGACGACTGCTTTAGATTTGAAGACAATTTGATATAGTGCAGATATATCCAAGGCTTCATCAGGCTTGTTCAGATTAAATTGTTCAGCTTCACCAAGCAGGCTCGAACCACAAACTTGGTGCTGGATGTGACGTTCACATGAGCACCAGAAGCCTATCTGTGAACAGCAAGCCTACCTGGCTGGTGGGAGAGTGGCAAAACGGAGCCTGCAGGAGCACCCCCTGCCAGCCCCCCAGAGCCCCCTGGGGCACAGAGGCTGCTGAAGCCTCTCAGAAAGCAGCCACTTATGGGAAAGCAACACCCTTGGAGGCTTATAGGCCCATGGATGTGCCACCGGCTGGTCAAGAGCCCGTCAAAGTCAGAGAAGATTTTAAAAAATGAGCAGGCATCTATTTGGCTCTCAGGAGGTGTTTTTCACCCTGGGCAGGGCAGGGCAGGGTGCTTACTGCTCCCAGCAAGGCTGGGGTGAGGATTAGGTCTTGGGGAGTTTGTTTGGGGTATGGGATTGCTTTGCCAAAGCTTCTCCAGGCTAGGGTGGGTTGGAAGATGCACCTTCTGGCTTCTGCTCTGGTATGTCTCAAGCACCCTTGCCTTTAGACACAACATGATGCTTTAAAATAAACACTGGCAGATTAATCCTCTATGCATTTCTGATCATGTAATACATGCAATTCGACCTGCAAGATATATAGACTGTAACACTTTTATAAATCAGCATTTATACAACACATTCTGCTTCGGTGAGCCAACCTTGTCTTCAGAGCTGACAATTCCCAGCACCATCGCTTTGAAGCATTGAAATGGTGAGACAGCAATCTACAGAGCCAGAATGTACCTCTGAAAATAAGTATATAAATACTGTACAGTGCAGCTGGAGTTGATTTATCAAATAGTCAGGAGTTAAAATCTTCATAGATTAGCAAAAATAACTAGACCTTTAAAGCCAAGAAGCCCTTAGGCTGTAGTGAAAAATCATTGATGTAGGAAAAGCATCTGTATTTTGATGACAGTACTATCACACACAGGAAAAAAAAAATCATAAAGCTGTTTTTCCTTTCCCATAGATAAACAATAAAAGCAAAAAACCTTTCGATTTTGCTCCAGCTGCGTGAAATGCTTCCTAGCGAAGTGTTTGCATTTTAACTCTGGGTTATTAGCGATCCAAGTTTATATTGTCGCATGAAAACGCCTGCTTCTTCGCAGAGAAAATAAAGAGAATAATAACGAACAAAAGCACGTCCCCGTCCGGCAGGGTCTGCAGCCGACTAGAGCGGGGTGCGGCGGCGGGCGGGAGCGCTGCCCGGGGCACGGGGGAAGGGAGCCCCGCGGTGCCGCTCACCTGCGCCGGCAGGGCCCCGGCATCGCCGCTCGGCACCCAGCTACGGATTTACCCCAGCGCCCCCTGCCTTTTTATTTACTGATTTTTATTTTTTTTTTAAATAAAAATACTAATGCGCTGGGCTGTATCATTAAAGTTATTTTTTTTTTAGTGGGAAATTTTTTATTTCCAGGCGGGAGCTGCAGTCCGCAGGTATCGGAGCAGCAGGGTGGCACCTGCAAGCAGCGCCGGCTCTGCCTCGCCGCCGGCTCCAGCGCCGTGACTGCCGGAGGAGCGTCCGCGGCCATCCGAGCGCCGCTCTAGCTCAACAGATATATAGATGTATGTATATTTGATAGGGATTATCTATCTATCTATCTATCTATCTATCTATCTATCTATCTATCTATCTATCTATCTATCTATCCATCTATCTATCCATCTATCTATCCATCTATCTATCCATCTATCTATCCATCTATCTATCCATCTATCTATCCATCCATCCATCCTCTCTCCTTAGCGAGGCTCCCCGGCAGGTTGGAGGTCCCTGGGCCCTGCCGGCTGTGTGCGGCGGGCTCGGTACCGGCGCGGTACTTACGGCACTGGCGGAGCAGCGGCGGGGCCGGGCCGGGCCGGGGCGCGCGCAGCGCGGGCACCGGCGCGCGCGGGAGCGGCGCCCCCTGGCGGCCGCGGGGGGAGCCGGTGCCGGTCCCGGTGCGGCCGAGTCGGGCCCGTCCCGCCGCCCCCGGTGTCCTTCCCGCGGCCCCGCCGCTCGTGTCTCACTGCCCTGGGGCCGTGGCGGTCAATGGGCGCCGCCAGGTCAATTGCCTCACGCCGCGCCGCGGGATACGCGCGCCTCGGGAGCCCGGGAGCTGCCCCAGCGCCCGCCCGCGGGCCCGCTGCTGTCCCCGCTCCCGTCCCCGCTGCCGTCCCCCCGCCGGCATCCTCGCCCGGTCACGACCCAGCTCGCCCGGCCCGCTCGCCTCCCTCGGCTCGGCTTTGCCCGCGCAGGGAGCCGCCCGCTCCATCCGCCCCCACCCCCCGCATCTGGAATCTGCAATCAAGAGCCCAATTTTGTCATTTGGAAACACTAATTATCTAATCACGCCACGCTGCAGAGCGTACTTGTCTGCCCAATTAGCTAGGACAATTATTAAAATTCGGGGGCCTAATTATGTCTCAATTTAATGCTGGCAAACCCGCGCACAGCGCAGTAATTAAAATCCTCCCCTCGCCTCTGCCTTTAGGGCAGCGGCTGATGGGACCTGTCAGGGGCCGCGCCGCGCCGAACCAGCCGAGCGGATTGTGCTACATGACCCCGCATTGTTAAGTGTGTCAACATATTAACCTGAATTCCCTTCAGCCCCCGTAATCACATTTGGAAGGAGGACGAAAAGGGGCTAAAACATGAAGCATTTTATTAAAAAAACATAAATTCTTTTTAATTAATGCTGTAAGAGATCTGACGCGGCTTGAGCTACCAAATGCTGCAAGTCATATAAGACTGGTGCTTCTAATTACCAGTAAAAGAAGGTTTGCTCTTCTCTGTTAAAAAGACTTCCCTCTCCTCTCATTTAAAGCAAATGATCTTTCTTTTGGGTAGTGTATTTTTTAAAACCCAGCTAGTTGGCTTCCAGTGATAAAGTTGATTACCAGTTTTTTTGTTTGATGATGGAGCACAAGTGAATATTGACTTCTGTGAGAATCAAACAGACTACCGGAGGCATAAATAAAACGGTCAGGATTTAACACTTGAAAGAAGTTAATAAAGTTGAAAATTAAAAATCATAATATTGGGATAATTTCCAAATATTTATTTTTGCTCTGCTCTCAAATTTGATAGGAAGTCAGTGCTAAAACACAGAGAAGAAATGGAGTTAACCCTGTGGTCTGCATTGCTGCCCAGTGTAGCACTGGCACCTGCCACGGACAAGAGATCCTGAGCCCACATCCCCTGACAGGGGCCACTGCAGGCAGAAAACTGCTCCTCTGGTCCTGCTGGCAGAAGCAGTTCCTTTTAGCACATCCCTTTCTGACTGGAAAAACACAGTGCTGAGGAAGCTGGTACCTTCATCTCCACTTAGTGAGTTCTCTGGTGTTTGGGACTACAGAAATAAAGCATAATTCCCTGGGCAGGGAAGGCCTGTCTGATGTGTGGCAGGGAGGGGGAAAGGGGGTCTCTTCTCCTACAGTGTGTGCCCTACATCTTGGAAAAGGCCCCACTCCCAGCCAGCCTTCTCAGATGGTAAACCCAAGTGCAAATCTGTGTTCTGGCTTGTTCCAGTGGCTGTCAGCGTGCTTTCCTCTTGTCAGCAGCAATTGACTGGTCAGGTTCACCCTTGTACCGTAATTGTAACAGCTCATTGACAGACTAGTGACCCAGCCGGACCTGATAATGGAAAACTATTGATTTCTGTGGGCTCAGCAGTTCTGAAATGAATGCCCAATATAATGTTATCAGCTGTCTTGGACTCAGACATCACTCGGACTTGGATAAAGAGACAATTTCCTATCCTGAAAACTTACTCACAAAAAACACACTGGATACAAACAATGAGGTGGCCTCTCTCAGTTTCCTCTCTCTCCCAATAAGCAACAAGGAATCAATGTCCAGGAAAATGCCAAGAAATCACAGCCCAGAAGTGATGGTGACTCCAGTCGTCCCTGTAACCAAGGAGGCCCGTGACAGCCTCTCCAGGTTTTAACCCTTGCCACTGAAGAATAAGCATGTAGGTGAGGGGCACTACGCTCCACAGCCATCCACCAGCCTCCAGATGTTTTGTGCAACAGGCACAAAGGCTGCCAGGAGATGTAACCCAACAGGGATGACAACTAACTCCCACCTGCAGGAAAGCAAGAAGGCTTGAACAAGTCTATGATGCTTAAGTTAATCATACCTGCTCCTGTGTCACAACAAATGCTCTGGGCTGAGGAGGATGTCAAGGCAATAATGATAAAGTCTGGTTAATAAAAATACAGTAATGCAAGGCGAAATTTTAAATTTGTACAGCAACCCTCATAGAGTTGAGATGATTTGGAATAAAAAGTACTACAATTCCAATTGAAATTTTGGGAGGAGGGAGATAAATGTTAAAGATTTGCAGAATTGGATGGACCATTTGCCATAAGCAATGCCATACATAATTTTAAAGGGGAAGAGACCTGGGTAAGAGCCTTCTTGGAAAATGTTTAACTCAGGGGGAAAAACCAATGGCTCAAAGACTCAAAAATCAAAACATTTTTTGGTCTTAGGGAGCCAAAATGTGGTCTGTCCTTTATTAGTAGCTCATTGCACACAGAAAAAGCAGCTGTCACTTCTATCCCTGACAGAATTCAAACCTCACTGACACACTGGCACATCAGGAAGACAGTGGGATGTTGACCAGCACAAGGTCTACAGAAATTTGGATCAGACAGATACAGGCTTTCTTTGGGATACCAAGAGTTTTCAGAAGTTTTGCTGTGCCCTAAATCTCTTCCTCTGGGGCTTGGAGCCTTCCAGAACTTAAATTCTTCCAGATGAACCAAGCTTCCTGTAAGGGGTGGGAGGAGGAAACAAAGATACTTACCCTGGCAGATGTCAGCAGACATTTAATTCAAGCTCTAACACCAGTGGAGATTAGAACAGCTTTGTGATCCTGGCAAAAAAAAAATTCAAGTGACCTTGGGGAAACATATTTTTAATTATGAACAACTGGTCAGTTTTATCACAAAAATACCAGCCCTTCTTGAATGCACTTTCATCTTTTGTAGCCTTCTGCTCGGTGGCTTCTCCCCGTACGTGCCGCATGGCCGCGTGTCGTTGCTGTCCATGACATGCACACATGTATGGATTGCCTTTGCCTTCCCCTGACAACAGGCCCGGCTCCGTGATGTGCTGCATACACTCGTCAAGAGGAAATGACTGCACGGATTACTCTGACATGACTGCTGCTGAATACCTTTCAGTTTCTACATACTTTCATTTCCTACACACTTCCCACTGCGTAGCCCTGGCTCCCTCTCCTGAAGACAGCTCCTGAACCCACCTATCTCCACTCAAGCTTTTACTTCGTGTTCAATTTCCATATGTTGCTTTCAAGCATTTCTCTTCTTGGCATCCCCTCAGGGCCTGATCCTGTAAGAGTAGCTGTGCTGCACCTGAGAAGTGTTAAACAAGGCTGTGAGAATTGCCAAGTATACTTTGGGGTTTGCTTTTTCAATGATCATTTTGAATTATATGAAATGTAATTTTTTTCACATCTTTGTTTTGTTTATCCAAACATACCCCAAACTTTTCCCATTAGCTAGAATGAAGAACCCAAATCCCTCTTACTCGCCTTGGAGGAGAGTTTTTCAGAGCACCAGAACCTCATGGGTGATGCTCAGACCCAGATGTCTTGTCCCTGGAGAGGCTCAAGTCTATTCTCAGCTCCTCTTCCTGCCCGTTTCTCAGAACCCCAAATCTCATGTTAGGCCAAGCGTGGATAACATCTCCTAACTATTCCCTCCCTAAGTATCACAAATATGTTCAGGCCTTTGGATAAGAAGCTCCTGAGGCAGGGATTATGCTCTGTAGTATTACTGTTGTCATATTTTCCCTGTTGTAATGTTCCATGTACACTTATGTCACTTATAAAATACAATTAACAGACACAGTGGAATCCACAAAGGCCCAAAGAAGGGAGTAACAGACATAGAGTAAGCACGTACATTTTCTTCCTACAACTGTGCTGGCTGTGGTGACTCCTAACCAGCAGATGAATAGTAAAAATGAAACATAATCTGAATATTTAAAAAGTATGGCGAAGTTGTCCATACTTCTTTTTCACTTAGCAGAGGCTTCATAATGATGTTCAGCTTTTCTCTGCCAGAAGACACAGACCTCACTCTGTCCTCACAGCACACCTCACCCCTTTCCAGTGACTTACTCTTTCCAGTGACTTACTCTAAGTCACAATTCCTATGACCTACTGTTTTGTCCAGCCACCAAACAAGCATTCAAACAGTCATCCAAAATGAGCCAGGAAGGACTGTACCAGGCATTGTCCTTCCCCAATGTCCAGTGTGGACCCAACTGCACTTCCTGGAGAATCACTATGGGACCAGCTGTCACTTGTTTTCAATGAAAGGCATCAAGGCTGTATAAAGTGCCTCTTGTCTACTAAAGTTTCTAAATGAATGTAAATATATATTTTACAGTGCTCAGTATTTCAGTAGTGTGTACACATACCCCTCTACTCACAAATCCGTGCCTACTGTACCACCTCAGTGAGCTCTGCTCTACTGGAAGTTATTGTCATTGGGGTCACAGTCTGCCAGTATAGGCAGAGATTTTGTAGGCAAATGTCCTCCAGCAAAGCCCAAATTGTGTTTTTTAATGTTTATGAATTGGTCCGTGCAAATAATTGATTATGCTCTCAAGCAATGGAATGAAACTTAAAGGAGAAAAAAACATCACAATCAGATCAATCTGAAATAATATTTTCTGGTTTTCTTTGCTGAAACTAAAACAAATCCCATACATTTTGCAGTGAGGAAAGTGCTTTGTTTCATCCAAAATGTTTTGTTTCAGGCACTTGCAACAGAAAGAAAAAAAATCCTCAAAGATATAAGAGGTTGGATTCACCACAGCTGCTGTCATTCCCTTCTTATCCCCTAACCCAGTAATTAGGGCAGTGACCCAGGATGTGGGAGATCCATGTTCAATCCCTTTTCTGCCTGAAGGGATTTGAACCTCCATCTCTCCCTCTCCAAGGAGAGCTTTAGAGCCACAGTGCTGGAGGGGCCCTTCCCTGCCGTCTGCTTTCAGCTCGTCCCTCCTGCACAGGTGCTGGGCATCGCGGGGCGCCGTGTGCGGCTCGGTGCCCCCCTCACCTGGCCACAGCCCAGCTCCCAAAGTCTGGCCTTACTGCCCCATCTCTGCCCTGTGGCTGGGTGAGGGCAGAGATGCTCTGTTTCAGTGGGTCAGATCACTCTCAGCTACACTACACCAAGATGTTTAAGGTGCATCCACAAGCAGACCCACCGAGGTGACCCCAGGTCTGGCAGAATGTGAGTCCTTCCTTCTTCCAGACCATAATAGCAGGGCCTTCCCCCAGTAAATGAGAAATAAGCTAGTATTCAAAAAATTAAAAATGTATAGTTTACTGTCATGGGGTATCATGAATATCATATTCATCTAAACCTAAATCTCTTCCCACATTTCTAATCACACTTTGTTACTATTTCAATTACTGCCCTAAGGAATCTCTTTCTATTATTGTAAATTGCCTGTGATGTTAGGAAGGATTGACCTTAAGAAGACTTTAGTAAGGTGAACTTACTACTTTCTTGCCATCTTTCCTTGTACCTTTTAACCATAATTAGCTTCACAAGCAGCTTCCACTCACCCAGAAATTAGTTGTACAGTATTGAGTATAGAACTGAACACGTGAAACATTTAGCCTTACGCCTATCTTTGCAGGGAAGCTTTGCATATAGTAGCTCACATGCATCATTTTCATGTCACCAGTGAGATCAGCTGAAGTTCTTTAATCAGGAAAATTTGGCACCTCAATGCTACGATTTTGCCAATTTTAAAATTAGAATAATTCTAATAATGGCATTTACAATTATTTTCTACTACATATTTCTATTGAAAAGATTATCCTCCTTTATTCTGTTTTTGCTCTATTGTTTCCAGAAGATAAATAAATTATCTTGCACCTCTTAGTGAAGCAGACTTTGATTACAAAGACACCTATAATTTCTTAGTATTTGATAACCTTCTATTAGGGCTGAACTCTGGGGACTCTCCAGACAAGTGGCCACACAAAGTCACAGTCAGAGAAGGGGATTCACCCATCCAAGTGTGAGAAGGACTCCTTTGTAATGAACATTAAAAAAAACCCCTCTACTTTCATCTTGCTGTAAGAGCCTCTAGCACAGCATATTTACAGAATAATAAAACAGAGCTTCAGGCCTTTTATTCTCATACATCAGTAACAGGATTCTCATATCACTCCTACATGCTCTGTACGCTGTATAGCTTTTTGCTTCTCACAGCAAATAGTCTCAAATACACTAAATGAAATAAATCTTCTGCTACTGTTCTCAAACAAGAATTAAATCAGGGCACAAAACTGGCTGAGAATATCCCTGTGACAACTTCTGTCCCCTCCTCCCCCTGAGTTACGCAGTCCTACTGTGTCACGCCTGCTTGCGTGACTCATTTATTGTTGCCTAGAACAAACCATTACAAGATTGCTATTTATTCATGCTATGAAGAAGAAACTTCAAATGAAATCCCTAGTATCAAAAGCTATACAGATACAAAGCTAAGATGCTTCCCCTATCAAAGAGCCAGCACTCTAAAGAGACAGGAGGTGGGAGGAAGGAGCAGGGCGTTTTCAAGTACAGTCATCAGAGCCAACTGTGCACAAATAAAGGGAAACCACCGCTCCCAGAATTAATGTTTTCTCTCCTTTGCACTGATTTTAGAAATGATAAAAAATCTGTGGAGTTACTAGAGTTAGAAATGAAAATAATGAATGAATGGCTTGTTCTGGGAAAAACTATGAATCGCAATCCATCAAGGTAAAATCAGACTATCATCTCAAAAGGAAGAAACAACTGGGATTTTTATAACCACTTGTGTTGGTAGGAAAATGCTATTGTAAATTATCTGCATCTGACGTGCATGTGTGAATGGGTGTGTGTATATATATGCTCATATATATACAGAAAAGAAGAAAGTTTCATTTAAACCTTATATCATTCAAAAATACACTGAATGTTACAGAAAAATAACAGCATTTATTCTCATAGTAATTTTAATCTGAGCTTGTACAAGAGAGGAAAAACCTAAAGTCTCATGATATTTTGGATCATAAGGAAGGGGTGTTTTTTTGTAATGAAGGTTCAGAGGGGCTGTAAACACCAAAGGAAGTCACTGAGCTCAGGCACCCTCAAGCCCAGAGATGTAGCCCTGGGCTGCAGACACCCAAAGCCCAGATCAAGGAGGGTGCAGCCCCTGCCTTCTCTGGTCTGCAGCACTAAATGTGCCATAAACATATCTCTGCCTCTCCTGAGTCCTCTCAGAGCATCCTGCTGCTCCTGTGGGCCTGTGCCCACCCTTGCCCAGGAATGCTGGGCAGGGCTCCTGCAGCAGTGCTGGTGCTCCATTGCAGGCTTCCCCAGCAAAGACTGAAAGAGGAAGGAAAGCCCCTCTCATTCTGCCCTCTCGTGTCTCCAGCCCTTAGCTCAAATACAGTTTTGAAGTGATTCAGGGTCATGGCACAGGGGTCCATCCGCACAATGACGGGCAACGCGTTAGTGTGGTCCTCCTGCCATCCTGCTTCGCAGAGAAATGTGAAATGACAACACCTCCATTGGCTGCTGACAATCCCTGCCAGGAACACCCCTACTCCTAAGCACAATGGGGCACTTTCAATTTGGTCTCACTTGAAGCCCCAGATGCTCTGATTACATCATCCTGGTTTTCAATAAGGAGAATTTCAGATGAACGAACACCACATCTGCAACAGTGACAAGTACTGTTTTTAACCACATCCACTATGGTTTTGTTTCAAAGCTCACAAATCCTTTCCCAGCAGATCCATTTAATGTTTTTACATGACCCAAGAGTCTCAGTGAGGAACTCCTGAGATACATTCACTTGTATCTGTTTACCAAAAGTTGAAGGCACATAAGGCTATGAACATTTCTTGCCCATCTGCTCCATAAATTTTTTTGTAAGGCTTATTGCAGAGTGCAGTAAATGAGTTATAGGTGGCCAGCTTCAGCTGTTGCTTTCCATTTTTGACACATTTGTTGCTCAGCAGGCTGCAGGTAAAGCCCATACCTGCATCAGCCTGCTTGATACAATCTCTGTTCCAGTGAAACTCTTGGATCCAGTATCCAAATTACTGTACCTGCATCATCTCTTAATTAGTCATCTACCCTGGTTATATACAGCTGCTGGAAATTACTTTGAGATCTGTAAGTTATTTTATTAGAATATTATAGAAAACAGATGTTTTCCCCCTAATTCTGATGACATGTTTAAACACAGCCTGGGACAATTAGAAATACAATGCCCTGGAGACTAATTATCCATCACTGACAATTTTCCAGATTATCCTTTTTTGTTCTCACATTTGATATTTGTCTCATTACCTGCCTCCATCCTCTTAGAGTGTAATGAAAACTTCTGAAAAGCAGTTATTTCCCAAATTGCTTCAACAACAGCAGCAGTAACATCCAACCTAATGAGTGACTGTTCAGAAATTACTCATCTACTTAAATATTTAAATCAAAAATATGTAACTTACAAAAATTGCTTATGAAATTGTTATTTCTATAAAATAGCCAGTTACATCTTTAAAGGATAATTTCGACCAATGAAACTGTGTGGTCCAAGTAGAGTCTAACAAATAAGGCAACCATTACGCCTCTCTATTTATAACGTGCAAGGAAAAAGTGCCATTTTTTTTTACACAGTGCAATCAGAAGGAGAGAGATGTAAGAAGAGCATTCCCCTCAGAGCCAAGGCAAGAGCTGACAAGAAAAGCAGAGAGAGAAGTGACTGAGATAGATTCTCAAAAGAGTTGTTTCCCTGGAGGAACACAGAGCAGCTTGGGCTGGGACTTCAGAAATGGGAGCTGCCCTGCCTTCTGTTAGTGACAGTCTCTGAGGACCAGTAAAAATTAATCCACGATGCTTTAAAGGGCAGTAACATGCACTCACCCCAGAGCTGGGAGCACTCAGTAGATGGCACATGTGTAGATGGCACAGGAAGTTTGGAAGTGCCGCGTCCTGGCGGTGCCCGGCCAGATGGAGCCCAGCTCTGCGGAGGAGCCTGTCCCACTGAATTCCGTGAGCAGGCTGTCACTGAATGCAACTCCGTCACGGTATTTAAATCACATTAAAGCTTTATTACATACCCCCTTGTGATTTTGCCTGGCTACATTCTAATTACCAGCCTTGCTGCAGCACACGTGGGTTCCACTGCTCGCTCCTCCTCCCATTTTATGGCAAATGGCTTATCCTGCACAGTCATAATGAAAAACTGGGATAACTCTCTCCTTTCATCTTGCACTTCCCACTCTAAAGTGTAAAATATTTTCTGGGATGGGAGAGACCACAAAATATTCAGGGTTTCATGCATTTTTAGAAACAGGAGATACATCTATTAAGGCTCCCCAAAGTAGTTTAATCACTTTTACTATTTTCTTACATTATATCTGATTTTGAACTATCTATATATTGTTCCACATCAGATGTTAGCTGCACCTGTTTTTCAAAGATTTTGCATTTCATTTTTTCTTTTATTTCTTTAAAAATATTTTAAAAAACATTTTGTTTTTCTTATACCCCACCTATTAACTTTTCAAATAGAGTATTTTAAAGGAGATGAATCTCACTAACTCCTCATGACTTACAAAGCTTTTTTCTGAGAAATCTTTTTAGCACTAGGCACAAATCCTCTTTCCAATTAGCTCCCAGCACTAATCAGGTCAGAGATCATGTGAATTTTAATGGAGAATTTAATAATGTTCAGGAAAGCTTAAGAACTAAGATGTGGTTTCATTTGGTGTGTCCACAACCCCATCCTTGTCCATGGCTCTGCCATCCCCCATTTTCCCATTACAGCACCAACCATACCTAAACAACACTAAGATTTTATATTGCCTTTCTCTTGAGTAAGATCAAAACAATTTTGACTGTTAATCAAGGAAAAGTACCCATATGGTGAAAGGCTACATTTATACTATTTCATTTGATTTACCACACTTCCAGATATAGATGCATAGTTCCTGGGTACAGATCTGGGAATGGGTCTCATTAACCTGCGTGCAGAGACCACCTTCGGGTAGGGCAGTAGTTCAGATCTGCAGTGTGAAGAGGGATAAAAATCTCACCTTTGCTAGTCTTGTGGAATTAAGAAAGAATTTAACAAGAACCTTTCCAGTTAAAAATGACACAACTAACACTTTCCTGAGGGCAGGGGAAAGGAACTGAGAGAGAACGTACATGCAAGGAAAGTTAAAAAAACTTGGGAAAGTGCTCAGGTTTGCTCTGATAATAAATGAGCTCCCTGTGACAGCAGCAAACAGCAGCTCTGGCTGCGGGCAGCACGTGCTGCTGTTTCCTGGCAGCAGAAACATGAAGCGGTTGAAGCTCTGAATACATCTGGTTCAATTTTCTATAACAGCTCCATTTTTATTGTGATTCCAAACTTGTCAGGCTTTCTCTCTGTGCAACAGTGATAACAGCAACAGTAGAACAGATTTTCAGCTTTGGTCAAATTCTCAGAGACAGAAAGCTGAAATAAAACACCTGTGGTGGGCTGACCCTGGCTGGACAAGAGGTGCCCACAAAAGCTGCTCTGTCACTTCTCTTTTCAACAGGACATGGGAGAGAATCAAGAGGCTTATGGGTCAGAATAAGGATAGGGAGAAATCACTCACCAATGGGTAAGAGACTTAGGGAAATTAGTTGAATTTATTACAAATCAACTCAGAGCAGGATCCTGAGAAATTTAAAAATAAATCTTAAAACACCTTCCCACCACCCGCTCTTTCTCCTGGGCTTAACTTTTCCCCCATGAGGACTGCAGTCAGTTCATCACAGGTTGTCTCTGCCTTTTTTCCCTCTGCAGAGGCAGGACTCCTCACATCTCACCTGCTCCAGCATGGAGACCTTCCCCTGGGAGAGAGTTCTCCATGAAATTCTCCATTATGAGTCCTTCCCACAGGCTGTAGTTCTCCAGGAACTGCTCCATCATAGGTCCCACAGCTTCCTTCAGGCATTCACTGGATGCAGTGTGGGGTCCTCCAGGGGCTGCAGGTGGAGCTTTGCTCCATCCTGGACCTCCACGGGCTGCAGGGGCACAGCCACTCCCCATGGTCTTCACCATGGGCTGCAGGGGAATCTGCTCCAGCACCCAGAGCACCCCCTGCCCCTCCTGCACTGACCTTGGTGTCGGCAGAGTTGTGGCTCTCACACCTTCTCTCTCTCTCTGGCTGAAGTTGTTCAGTTTTATCCCCTTAAATACGTTATCCCAGAGTCACTACCACCATCACTGATGGGCTTGGGGTGGGTCCATCCTGGATCCGCCCAGTACTGGCTCTATTGGACATAAGGGAAACTTCTAGCGCCTTCTCACAGAAGCCATCCCATGACCCCTCCTGCTACCAAAAGCTTGTCATCCAAACCCAACACAGCACCTGAATTCAAATGCAGCCTTGACTGCTTGAGTACGGGGAGTTCTCACAGGCCATTCAGGCATCTCACACCAGGACTCTAGCTCAGTGCCTAGCATCTAGCCAGGATTGACATTCTTAATCTGTTTAGGTAGGAGTAAAGTCTGAAATCTCTAAGACACAGCAAGATAAACCCCTTCCACTTCAGAAAAGAAAAAAAAGATGTCCACTGTAAATCTGGGCACTACAGCAACAAGTATCATACACATGTAGATTGTAGATACTCCTGTAACACACTGCTTTCAATTTCTGATGCAGCAAGAAAAGTCTGGGCCATCATACTACTCCCAGAGCCCAGCATACAACATACATTGTAGGAGTGACTGGAAAGCAGGGCTGACCTCTCTTGTCCTCACCCTTTATGAACTGGGTGCCAACTCCTCCACAACACAGGAAATTACAGAAACCTGTACTTGTTGATTTTGCTGCTGCTGGTGGAGAGGGCTGCTCACGTACTTGCACAGTTCTCCACCTAAATCTGAATTCACAATTTAACTACCTAAGAATTTCATGCCACCTATTGCATTTATCTTTTATCATAGATAAAAGATATCTATGGGCCGAGATCCTTATCTCCAATGTTTTTAATGGTTTTTCATAGATATCCCTGTTTTGCTTTGCTCAAAGAACCTAACTAGCTGTGTATTCACAAAAATCATTCAAGTGCTCCATTTTCTAAATACTTCTGTGATTTCAGAAATGCTACCAGAAAAATAGAAAAAAGACAGTAAATTCAGCCCTGTGCAGACAAAACAGAGAGGTAACTGATGAGTTCAGCTCCCAGCAGCATATCAAGGGTTGGTACCACCTGTGTAACTTGGGATTTTTGTTTTGTATAACCCCAAATCACTCTAAAATCTAAACATTTCCTCCTCCCTTCTCCATTTAGCTAGAGTGCTAGTGTCTCTATATAAAATAAATCATAAATCAAGCAAATAGTTATGCTTTTAAGAATACTAAGCAATACTCTATCTGTTTTCACACTAATATAGGACTTTCCCAGAAAGCTTCATCACTGGTAGCCAGCAGTAAAATAAAGTCCTAAAGAAAAAGAGAGACAAAAAATGAAGACAAAACCCCAAATGTGGATATAAGCAAAAACTGAGGAAAGGGAAAACAAACCAAGCTAGGAATGAAGATAATGAAAACAGTCAGGTTAGCAGCCCAGTGAGACGCGGCTAAGTACCGTTCCCAGATGGGAACCTGGGCCCCAGGGCAAAGAAATGAGTTTGGGATCCTGCAAGAACACTCACATTCTGGGTCAGGGTCTTCAGTCATTTATTAGCACTCATGGTCAGCTGCAGTCAGAGAACACTGGGTTGAGTAGCTGAGATTATTTCAGTGAGAAGAGAATGTTGCAAAATAATGGATGTCAAATATTAAAGGAGAAAATTTTTGGAGGCAATGAATGACAATCTATCATGAACAGAACCTGAAAAATCAGATTTCATTAGCAAATTTGTAACTAAGGACATACATGGGAAGAGCAGCTCATGTTCTTTCATGATTGGACTGTCTATGGATTTATACACAGCACTTAAAAAGCTTCAGTAAATGTACTCCAGATGGCAAAGGGAATGGGCACAGTTGACTTCCAATAAGAAATTTGATTTAAAGCCTCTTTCCCCTGTCACTGCCTATCTCTTTAACAGTTTTGGGTGAAAACTTTCCTTGGCTGTTTGGCTAAGGGTAGTATTTGCCCTCACCTCCTCTGTGCCAGAAACCCAAGTGCACCCCTGAAGATTTGGAGGGGCAGCAAATGCAGCTATCAGCTAGATTTCAGGGACTACAAAACAAGTGTCAACACCAGGCTTATACTGTCTTCTCCTCTTTGCAGTTTCTCTTTCAACCGGTGGGGTTTTTGTTTGTTTTTAAAACATTTTTTTCCCCTGCTTTTTTATCTAAATATGGCTGGTTTCTTTCTCCTACTTTCACACAATTTAGTTTTTTTTCAGGGAAGAAACAGATGAAAGAATTATTTCTTGTCAGCAAGACTTGTACCTGGGTGACACACAATTCCTTATTTGGTTAAAACACAGCTTAATGATGTTAGTTTGCATTCTCCTTTATCAGTCTATTCTTTTCTGAAGCCGTTTCAAAGAGCACAATGGGATTCAGAGCTTCAGCATTCGTTGCTACAGCAGTGAGGATGGATGTGGCTGAGTTTCACAGAGAGATACAAACATAATTCAAAGATGCTGCTGACTTAAAGATACATAATCAAAGGTTTACATATGAAGTTTTCAGTTTCCAATAAACAGATTTGGAAGAGGTAGATTACATTTAGGAACACTAACCATGAGTATGATGTAATGTTGATCATTACATACACTCATGTAATGAGTATCATGTTTCATTTTGCATGTCTTTAACACAAAATCAGAAGGATTATCATCACTTAGTACACAAACCTCAGACCTTTTAAGTTAAAAGTGTACTTTTAAGTGAAAATATAGGATAGAAAGCCCAAAAGTGTTGTGATTTATACAACATAAGGTGTACAAGTGTCTTGGAAGCTCTGAAAAGGCTCCAAGCCTCCCTTTGTTCCCTAACTGAACAGTAAGAGTTGAAATTTTGGAACCTCTGGCCACACAGTTACTGAAGATGCTATTTGCTTGGGTTTTAATTGCAGTGAGAAGAGCATGGGAGCCTGTATGAGAAAGATCTTTCAGGGCTTTTGAAAGAATGTTTGCCTCTACTTAGAGAAGAGCATTCCCACAGGAATGCATTTATTCCAATTTTTATTTTTAGCCAAAATAACTCCACGTCAGTCTTCAGGCTGCCTGTGCAAACCACCCTCATAGTGAAGTGACACACTGCCCTGATCCTCCACCTGCACACGAGCAAAGGCAGCCAGGACCCCTGAGGGGCAAGCACTGCAGCCAGACACCAGCTACTGGACCACAAGGTTTTTCTACTTGATGGGCTTGAGTATTACTAAGCAGTTTTATAAAAAGGCTGTTGGCTGACTTCTCCTCAAATCTTAATACAGGGATAGGGCACTGACGTTAAGAGAGATGTCTTGCTTTTTTAAAATACAAGTTTATTAGCCTATAGTGCAACTAGAAATGGAAATGAGCAGTGCCAGAATTCAACCCTAGCAAAGCATGTAAGGGATCCTCACTCCAGCCCTTACTTGGAACAAACACACCCCAAACAGCTTTTTAGGCTGTATTTTATCAACCTCAGCATTTTTTTCTTAACAGTGTGCATGAATGGCTGTGGTATGGCAATGAATCCTCTCGTGCCACAGGAGGAGATCAGGACTTGCAGAGCACCTGGCAGACTGGATTTTTCAGTGTACTCCATCCAGGTACATGTGGCAGACACCGCACAGCCAAAGCTGCAAAGAAAAATTTCTCTTAGCTGGGAGAGAAGGCAGCAGTGAGACCAAATTGTACAGAGTGGAAAGTGAGCAGATGGGAACAGATGAGAGCCACTGTCACTTGGGATTCAGCTTCAGATTTGGGCCCCTGGCTCTGGTGGCATTCCCTCCACCACCAATTTTCATCCCTAGTCTCCAACACTGGAATGTAAAATATCCCCCTTCTTGCCTCACCTCTCTAAATTTTGAGGTGGCTACACACAGCCAGCAAATTTTCCCTCTGCATCACCACACAACCGCTCTGGTTGGGGCGGAATCCCCCAGTTAAATGACATGTGCAGTGCAGCTCACCTCCGAGCAATGGGAAGAACACCAAGAAGCCTGCAGTGTTAAAAAGGAACAGTTTATTGCAAGAGATTACAAACCTGGCACTATGGCCAAATGTTTCCATTACATCACAATTGCTACCCATGTATCAGGCAACAGCACCTACAAAGCACGGTGGATCGAAATATCCGAAATCATAATGCAATCAGCTTTTTAAAGTACCACCCTAAGAAGTTTGGGGTTTTCTTTAAACTCAAAACTATATAAATCAATTTTTAAAATATGAAACTGGTGTTTAAATATCCAGGCCACTAACTACTGTTATAAAAGTGGAAAAGTCTGTTAACCATAGTGCTGAACTAAACAGAGTTTGTTCACAGCCCATAACCATTTAGTTAAAAGCAAGTACTTGTTATTCACTGCTAATGTTTCCACATTTGTTCAGCCCAATTTATCTCCTGTAGGTTCTCAGAATCAGGTAGATTTAATGCATAACTCCTCTTTAAAGCACTGCAGGAAACCTAGAACCACAGCTAGCCCAAGAAAAGCATCACAGTCAGCATTACATCTTCCCATCTCAGTCCTGTGACACTGACCTTCAGAAACTCTGCATGCTCTTCTCTGAGCCCCAATCCGTAACTCGCGTTTCTCCTGTGATCACTTACCTCAAAAATCTTGGTGATTTCCCTGAGCGTGGCTGAAACAGTAGGAATTAGCGCAGGCACACGGCTCAAACACAACCACACCCAGCAGTTACAGTGCCCAACTTTGCAGGTTGCTCTCCCTCCCCAACAGGTACCGACAGCTCCGGTCAGCGCTGCCTCTCCCAGCAGGAGGAGCCAGCAGCTCATTTCCTGACGCTGCTGCCTGGGGAGGCAAGCCCTGAGGAAGGAGTCGGATCCTGGGGCAGAGCTGGATGGACCCCGTGAGCCCATGGAAGCGATCCACCTCCTACAGCTCGCCCAAGGCACAGCACAGTACCGGGCAAACCGCAGCAAGGCCCAACACCCGTCGCCTGCTCGCCTCCTTTTCCATGCGCCCAGCCTGAACACACTAACACTTGGCAGCTGCTACCACGGGCACTTTAAATTAATCACCTATCCAAGGTTCTACAGAAACATCTTTTCAAGGAATGCAAGCAGAGTTTTAATTTTTGAAGAGGATTTGGAAATATCACTGGGACTAGGAAATATAGGCAATCACCTTATTGCAAGTGTATGGGGGTGGTCTATGATTTTCCTGAGGCTACTACTAAAGACACCCTTTACCAGAAACTAGGATAACTTCAGAAACAAGTAGGACTGTGATAAAGAACCAAAGTCAACCAAACAAAAATCACTGTGCCACTGCAGCCTTTACGCCAAAGCAACCTAAGCCAACCTGAACAGACTAACGCTCGTGTTTAGATGTGCAACTCTGGAAATCCAGCTCTTTCACACAGACTGCCACAGAGCCCCTCAAGCCATGGAACATCAGACTGGCATCACAAAGCTACTGATTTAATTTACCCTCTTCTACCACATGATTTAGAATTTTGGTAACTCTAGAGAGGGGGATTTATATTTCCTTGTAGATAATGATAAAAAAATCTGCATTTCCAAACAACAGAAACCAGGACAACAAATAGCCCCACTTGAGGACCAGAGGCTAAGGACAGCTAATAGTACTCTATGTTTTTTTTTTTTTTAAGATTATTCAGCCTGTATCAACCACATATGCAATTAATTTAATAATCAGAAGAGTTCTAGAACTCCTACATATTTTTCAAACTATACTACTATGATCTGATGCCAGCAGGGCACACAGCCTGTCTCTGAGAACTAGTCCTCATCAATAGAATCTCATTTTGGAAATTGATCAGCCCTAGAGCTCACTGCTCTTCAGACACAACCTTGCATTTTAGTGTTACATAAAGTAGCTCGCTATTGGGGTTTAAGGAATTAAATAGAATTAACTAGGGTTTTTAAAATGATTATTATGAATCTAGTAAGAGTTTTTTGCTAATGCAAAATTCTGCACAGTATGGCTTCACCTTACAAGCATTCTTAACAACACTAGATAAATATCATTTGCACTTAATTGATTTTTTCATTTGCTAGACAGCCATAAAATATGGTGCTCTCAACAAGCACCTTTTTTGGTGAGAAGGGTAAACAAGCACTCTATTAAAGCATTATAAACATTCAAGGTGATGTGATCACTTCCCTCTGTTCTGTTTCAACACATTGCTTTAAATTTTCAGTTTTCACATCGTATAAAAAAGTCCTACAAGTATCCACAAATTCAGAAATTGGTTAGTCTGCATACACAATTTGTCTGCAAATACAACTTCAACATCCCAGTTATCTTTTCTAATATCTCTAAAGTATTTATTCCTCCAGCTTTTAAATGTAGATTTTCCACTTACAAGAGAAAAAATTTCAACAAGAAAGCTAAACTTAACTGTAGCAATTTGTACAGTTAAAAACCTGACAGCACTAATTTAATGATAGCCTTGACAGAGCTAGGATGGCCTTGTCTGAGGCCTCTGCCTTGCACAGCTGTGCATTTTTAGCCCATCTATTTTATCAGAACATTAACAAGGCTCACGTGTTAACTCTGAACTCTGTGCATCCAGGAAGACAGACATTTATTCATACTTTCCACCAATCCAGTGTAATGCGTCTGTGAACAATTCAGTTTATTGCAAGTAAATGTACTTTTACTTAAGATCATGAAAAGATTCTAATCTCAAGCAAGACAAATTAATTCCACAAACTTAATTCACACAATGCAAATAAATGCTTCACATTATAGACATTTAGATTTTCTTTAAACCTTTTTATTTAGAGATTTTTCTGGTAAGGAGATATACCATAGGAAAGCAATTTCACTGGCAGTGAGGTATGTATATACTCTACCAAAATACTCCTCTTGCTTTAACTGCTTTTAACTTTATTTACATATAAAGAAAATATCAATGCATATCCTTGGCTTAACTACAGTATCTGTTACCCTATATGAGTAAAATGAAATGTTACTTGCATACAAAATTGATTTGTAGAGGAATCTAATTTGATTTAAACAAAACTCATGTTCTGAAGACAGTTTAAATGAACAAACACAATTCATCATGACCAAGACACCTGCACCATATTTCCATCCTCACAGCACATTTATTTCAATAATTCTGTAAGTAGGTCCTTAGCATGAGCATAGTGTTACAGTTTTCATACATATAATCACATCCAAAACAAGCTCTAAAATTTAAGTTGTAAACATTCTCTTCATATGTAGAAACATTTCAATCTGTGTTTGAATTTTCTAAAATGATCAAACTTTTAAACAGAATTATAAATGAAAAGCCTACTCTAACCGTGTAGTGAGCAATGCTTATTAGTACATTTCTACAGTGTTAAATAAAATAGTAGAGGCAAACTTCTGTAAGCAAGTCAGACTTTTAAGTAAATTGTCATAAAAGTAACAAACTTGTTAACAAAAAGATGCTTTATAATAAAGAAAGTTGGATTGAATCTACTATGATACAAAAACATAAGGGTAAATACCATCTTTGTTGACAAGTAGGAGGTAGCATGGATGCACCACTTTATTGTCAGTGAGAAATGCAACTGAAGTAAAGAATATTTCCTTACCACAAATTTCCAGTATTATGTACATATGTCTCTTAGAAATTTGTTTAAACAAGTTTCCCTCCACTTTTTAGTACAAAAAAGCCTCATGTGATTTAAAAAAAACACTTACACACCTAGATAGAATAGTACTAATTGCCCTATTTGAACGAAACAGTCTCTTGAACTATGAAGTACATGGTATTTAATGCCCTAAGTTGAGTAAATTGTATTAGCAGTTCTTGGTATTATACAAAACACTACATACATACAAACAAAATATAATAGTATCTTATTTTGCTATGTAATTCTTTTTGGAATAAACAGAACCTTGATTTGGGTAACACTGAAGAGAACGTGGTTTCTTTGTTTTATTAAAATCTGTCTTTTAAGTACCCATGTGCAACAATTTAAAAATGGCGGCCATACATATAATGGTCTTGTATTGATAGTGAACACAGTAACTGACAAAAACATAATAAACCTTAAAAACACATCTTCCACCCTATTATAAAATATAAAGACTACTTACTGTAACTGTTAAGTATTCAATTTATTTTGATGTTACTGTAATCCACTTCCTCTATTTTCTGTCTTTAGCATTTATAAACATAATTTAGTGTAGCAATTTATTTTAAAAAATGATGAAATATTTCAAATTTACATCCAATTAAAATTTAAAATGCTTCTGTGTTCTATGATGCTGCTTCTGCCATCAGTAAAGAAAATGAAGTTTCAGTAATTGAAGCAGGCTTTTTAAGTAGTGATGTGACCTCAACCATGCCAGCTCCAGTCCGTGGAAGATTTGCGTTGACAATGTGTCGCTGCAAGTGCTTTATCCAGTCTTCTTGAACAGACAAAGGTCCTCGAAAGACCAGACCACAAAACCTATGCAAATATTAAAATTAATCCATCAAGATACATCTATCTCTACTGAAAAATTATAAAATAAAGAGAGTAAGAGGAAAGTCTTATATTTTTTTAAGTTTGTTTCTACATGTTTTAGCTGAAAAACTTAATAATTGAGTTCATTATTAGTAACTGTGAGCACAAAACCCTGCAACTGATACAACTCACATTCTCACACTTTCAATGCCAGTATTATCAATCTGTTGTCCTTATATAAGGTTTCTTTTTCAAGGACCTTATTACTCAGACATGACCAATAACATTTTATCTAGAGAAACAATTGGTAATTTAACACCCAAGTGTGACTGAATCAAATCCTCTTGTTCAAATAAATGAACAGACAATTCCTTTTCCCCCCTTATTATTCAATTTAATCACAAACATTTATGGACACAATAATGAATCTTTTTATAACTAAAACTAGTAAAGCTCTTAAGAATGCATTCTTCCAATTAAAGTAGCACAATGTACCTGCATCTGAGTATGTAAACTTCATCAGCACTATGAGGTAACGGCAGCATTTTCTTCTTGCTTCCAGATCTTGACCTTGACTTCTTTTGCTTACAGTCTAAAGCTAAGAAGAGAAATTTTCATATGTGAAAGTAATACTTCAGTGAGTGTTAGTCAGAGATATTCAGTAAGTATTCCCTACAGCAATAATGAAAAGACATCTACTTCCTTGTTTTTCTATATTTAATTATAATGTAATTCCAAAACAATTATAGTGTATTGTAAGAAATAAACTGGCAAAACACATGAGCTGGTTTTTCGTAGCTTAGCATTGTGCTTGCTCTTTGAAATACTAGATAACTGACATTCAGCATTAAACTGTTGTTTTAGTATCAGCAAGCACCTACAAACCTACTGCAGAATTATACAGAAGCAAAGCACAATTGGAAATTCCTTTTCATGCATAAAACACTGTCAAAATCTCAGAACTTGTTTTGTAGTTCAAGTACCATCATAAGGCCACTCATGTTCAACCAAGTTACAATGTTAAGAAGTTGTTGCTTTCAGCTAGTACAATCAGGAATTTCTAGCTTGAATAAAACACCTGCCATTTGTTTCCAACACAAAGAAAAAATCTGTCCTTTTGTTCTAAGAATTTCAAATGAAGCTTCCCCTTCACTCCTGCCCAAATTCTAATGAAGCTTACAAAAAGCATGTATTAGTTTTTGGCAGTGGGAGCTGGTATTAGGACAATCAACAGGGATGGCAAGGCCACTTTTTAAATTCAGTCTAAGCATTTGAAACTGTGTATGAAAGTAACGTGTGAACAGGAAACACTTAGCAAATGAGTTCAGATAGCTTTGAGGACTGTATCTCCCATAAACAAATGTAATGGGAACCTGAAACAAAACCTGGAGATTCTAAGAAGCAGCCAACGTGGGGGATGAGTAGATTAAACTGAATTAATATTGTTACGATGCAAACAGCTGATAAAGCTCAAGGAGTTTGTGACTGCTTGTACTGAGAAGTGTATCTAGCTACACACTATTCCAAAACACAAGACACCAACAATAGAACTCCCAACACAAAAACGTTTTGCAAACAACCAGTTACACCACTTCAACAAAAACTCCACAGGAACCAGAAAGACAGTACCAGGTGGTATTCTTGATACCAAGAAGGCATAGTGTTATGCTACTGAAGCATCTTAACAGTAAAATGGGGGGGGGGAAATGTTACACTTGCCTAAAGTTTTGACTCCTAGGATATAAAACAGAAGAATTAACCTCTTAGCATTTTGAAGCATAAAACATTGTCTGGTGAGGTAAAACACGTGGATTTAAAGAACACAGTCTTGATTGTATCCTTAATTTTTTTTGTGCCCTCCAAATGAGCACCACTCAAGCTTTTACCTTGTAGCCCAACTTTTAATTTGGTATATATACCAGACATTTCCCAGTTCTATTCCCAGACTTAAAGATTCCTACCTATCTAAAATGTAGAATGATTTTCTGAGGCTTGAAGGTACCAGAGAACCAATAAAATAAGTGGAAAACAGACACCAACCTAGAGAGACTTCCTCAGATCAACATTAGGAAAACGAGGCTTAACAGCATTTTTTTTTTCTGACAGCAACAACAAAACCAGTCTGGATAAAAAGGCAGTAACCCAAGGTGGCAGCGGGTGGGAGAGAGAGAGAGAGAGAGAGAGAAAAAGAAATGGCCAAGATGCCTCTGAAAAAGCATCAAGGGGCTCTCAATACTTTATTCTCTCACCAGAAACATACTCTTCATTTAATTAGGAAGAGAAAAGCTAACTAGCATATCAGGTAGGAACTACCACATATGTAAGTATTTTACATACCGCAACTTCAGGAACACCATCAGCAATGTCAGTAGATAAAATACTGGAACCCGGACACCCATGCTTTGAAGAGAACTGTTTGTATGAGGGATAACTTATCTGCAGCAGTTATTACAGCAAAGGCTTTGCCTTTGCCAATTTCTGTGAAACATTATGGGAAGAAGGGAAATAGAAGTAGGTACTATCCAAATGCAAACATGTCCATGAGTTGCATCTGATGACAGTTGATGTCAGTTTACATGAGTGGGAAAAAAAAAGACGCAGTAGTGACAATAGACTCCTCTCCTAGAGAGGCCAACTTTCATTTGGAACAAGAACTTGCTGATGTCCTTGATGTTGGCAAGGACATTCATTCTCATCAAGAAATTTGATTCTACTCATATATCTGGAGCATTTCAGAGAGATTTCCCTTTCCTGTAAGACCTGGATTGGTCTTCTTCAGCAGATTCCTGACACCTAATGGATTTGTGTGAGTATAATCATCTAAGAAAAAACCCCCTCTGAACTACCGTGCAATCAAACAACAGCCACACTGACAGAAACTGCCATAATGAACCAGGAAAGGTAGCTTCTACTTCCTTGAAAAGTACCTTTTCCATGAACAGTGAGAAAACAAGGAAAACAAAAGATGTTCTCTGAGCCATTTATGATGGAGGCTCTCTTATATAAGGAAATTATAAAACAAAGAGAAGAAAGTATCACAGTAAAAGATCATGAAAAAGGATTCAGACTGCACTATCAATTCTCAGAGCAATCTACATTTGAAAGTAAGTTTGTCCAAGCAAGAAGTTGTGAAAGACAGAAAACACTAAGAATACTAAACCAGTGTTCTGCAAGGGTCATTTTTTGTTCCCTTTTTCTTCTGAGATAGTGAACATATTCTTCTACATTTTAGGGAGCTCAAAGCAGCACCAGTATGTTTTGAAGTCACTCCAGTGAAGATGGAAAGCAAGTGAAGAAGGAGGAATATCTGAGTACAGCTCACTGAAAACTACAATTCAAACAGCAGTTATGAGGCATATGTATCATTATCCATCACATTAATTTCATTTTGTCTTTCCAGAGAGCAGCAAGTTTAAAGAAAGTCATACGCACATACTTGAGAACTCTGTTGCTTACAAGTGGTTGCAAACATCAAGTACATCACACAGTTGCCTCAGTCACTGCCTCCCCACAAATTAGCCACATTCTGACCAAAATTCAATTCCTACTTTTTCTGTGTCTTTACTGTAAGAAAACATGACCTCCTCAGAAAGAATATTTTTATCTCATCTGGGAAGAGACTAAGGATAATTCAGCTCTAGTATGCTGCATCAAAACTGCAGCAAATTGCTAGAGAGAGGCAGGAATTACCAATCATTAGCACTACTTTGTAGTTATAACAGCTTCCAATCTACTATTCCTCATTCTCCATAAAGGCCTACTTCTTTTTGGAAGAACTCTCAAATTTGGCCACTCGGTGCTTCATAGCTGATAATTGAAAAACTTTTTGTAAACAACCAGTCACATCACTTCCTCAAACTTCTGATACAACACGATGGAGAAACAACCCATTTAAACCAAAAGACTATCAAACTTTGGAGGAATCTCCTTGAGATACTTATGTACAATTTTCAGAGCATGCTACTTCAAAAAAATACATGCTAGGTAAAAACACTGCATACAAAAACCTCTGTGATGACTTATCAAGAAAGACTACAAGCAGATGGACTATAGGAGGTTTCAACAAGCGTGCCTAAATGAATTAGACAGGTCACAATCAGAGGCCCTTTCATGCCATGACATTTAGTCTGCAGTTCCAAATTAAAATGCTCTGCTTCCTGATGTCCCCCAACATGAAATACCTCTTATTTCAAGAAAACTGAAGCTGGGTCTTTTATTAGGACTTCATTACTTTTGTCAAAGTGTACGTAAGTTAAAACAAGTTGAATAATTGGACAGAGAAATGGAAGTACTTAACCATTTGAAAACACTTCCAATTAAAAAAATATAAAATAATGTACTTGTCTATCTTTCTTGTACATTTAGTCACTAATTTTTCAAATTCAATCACTTGCTAACTAGCCTCATCACTACTGCACAGTGAAGTACATTAAAAAAAACAACCCTCCTATCATTTTCGCTCCTTACAGGATTTTACAGGATACTGAAAATTAGATCTTCATGCCAGTTGATTCGTTATGAATGTAACAGCACAGAATGATGACACACAAAGCCAGTGAATCTCAGATTTCTGTGTAACTGATATGCTTTCACCACAAACGTCCCAAAGCTACAAGTTTGACAAAACAACATTTGAAATAATTTCAACATGTAGTTGCCCTCATGAACTGCTACCTCAGTCACACTGCTGGCTTGAAGACCAATCTCCTTGCTCTGTACTTTATTGTTCCCTCCCAAGCTTCTAACAAAGCAGTCTCCACCTACAGAAGCAGACACCAGAGAAGAAAGTGGTGAATCCCAGAAGATGAAAGCCAGTAAGAAGAGACTGAGTATGTGAAAAGAGTCAACAAAGAGAAGATGTAGAAAGCCAGGGTGCAAGAAAGAATCAAGAGACTTGGGGAGAGCCAGGCGAGGAAGGAGCAAGAGAAGCCCAGAAAGGAAAAAAGAAAGGAAGCTGAATATACAACTATAATGAAGAATAGTGAGATGCATTTTAAAGATTTTTTGTAGGTTTGTCCAAAACTCTACAGATACTCAGAGGAAAGAAGCAGGTTGACCACCTGCTCTGAGAAATGCCAATGGGTTGCTATACATCAAAACAGGTATAAAAAGAAATTACCATCTACTCAAGATGAGCAAATAGATCATTAAATTGTTAAAAATTGGACTGAATAACAACAAAAGAAGTTCCAGCCCAACATCTGATGACACAGGTATTTGCTCTATAGTGGATCCATAATGCATTGGTATAGGCACAAATAAAGTTTAATAAAAACTAACCTCAAATAGCCAACAGCCTAGGAACTTTCACTTCTAGGATGTTTTTAGTGAGTCCATTCTCCAGACCTACCAATATGCCTGTCTACTATACTGCTAAAATTGTCAAGTTGCATTTGAAAAGAAAAATAGGCTAAGATTTAACTAAATATGATGACATTACTAACTGAAGAAGCAGGGCATCTGCTAGAAAAGCAATATGGTAACAGTCCATATCAAAAACACATGCAGACAAATGGAAAATCCAAGACTAGTACATAACCTAATGTAATGCTTTGGAAAGGTCTCACTGTGGTGGCATGCAGAGATCACATATTTCTCATGTATTTCTCCTAATAAACAGTAGTGCCTAGATAGATCCCATAGTAAATGTCAGATAGAAGAATTACAGCATTCATGTTTAGACACCATTATTTTATTACAGCAAGAAACTGAGATAATTATTCACCTGATATGATTTATTTTTGGTAGTTATTTTTGCTTTGGAAGATATAAGAAAGGCTTAATGAGAAGAAGGAACATGTATAAACATGTCCTCATTGTCTCCATACAACAGCTGAAGACCATTAAGGTTCAGCTGTGGCTGAGGCCCAACTGAAGACATCTCGAAATTGCTCTCAACTGCAACCATTATTTATATTAATTATTTGTTTTAATTATTTGTTTTAATAAGAAAACCCAAGATCTACCCAGGAGCAACACTCACAAGCGTGTATTTGTGTGTACTTTAGAACTAGTGTGTACTAGTGAAATACTGCATAAAAATAATTCTCTTCACAAAACTTTTATTATTAAAGTAGAATATCAAATAGAACTGTTTACAAGTGTATTGTTTGGTGTACAAGCCTTGCATTAAGCTTGCTTGAATGAGAAGTCAATGAGCGAAGTTTACAACCTTCACAGAGTTGCAGCAGAGTAATGACTAAGTTATTACAAATATACATTAGTTGCATGATGCTATAGGTAGAACTCACCATTGACTCCTTTTAGTCAATGGTTTCAGCAACAGGCCTTTATCCATGGTGTAAGTTATTTATCTGGCTTAGCTCCAGAAAGCAAAAGATTTTTTCCCCCAAAACTTTTGTTTCTAACCTTTTATTTAAACTTTGTTTCTAACCCCATTTTGTTTCCAACCTAATTCAAAACCAACTTTTAGGTCCAACAATACAAGACTCATGAGTTTTCTTTCCATTCTTTTAAGAAAAATGGTGACTGTTCTGATGACCATGCAATTACTTCATGCTACTTCATACTTCACTAGCAAAATACGTTTCTTACAGAAGACAAACAAAAATCCCTGAAAGTACCTAAACAAGCTTCCTTCACTTTTCCCACTTAGCAAAAGGGAAGCTAGGTACAAAGCACTTGTCCAGGATTCAATCTCTGTGTACTACCTGTTTGCCAGTGCCTCCTTCACTGAATTACTGTTATTAATGTTCAATTTAAATAAACAGCTATTGAAAAATACTTCCTCGGTAAGTATATAAGAAAAGGAACTTACCACAAGGCTAATATCAAATCACAGCAGTGGTAAATGAAGTTCCCTACCATCACCCTTCTAATGAATAAATATGAAAATTTTCAGAATCACAGACTAAAGGCATATTCTTCTACATGTTAGGTATTACTGCATTTGCTGACTTCCTTCCAAGTCTGCTTTGTTATAGTATTAATGTAGTGCAACATAAGACCTGGCAGCCACAGGCCCATATTATAAAAGTATTTCTTTTAGCCTTCTACAGAGAAAGCCTGCTACTTGGTTTGTTCTTCTTAGCATAATGAATTATATTTGCAGATAAAAAAGAGATTTCACATTTTCCAAGAGCATTTTGTTAAAGTCTGTGTTTGTTGACACAGAAAACTGATGGTTGCCCTTCTTAATCACAGAATATTTCAGGCTTCATATCTCCAAGTTTTCCTCATTATATTGCATCTCTGCTCCTCAATTTGCTGCTGATCATGTGAAGTACCACTAATCTCAGCAATAATCCAAGTAAACTCATAAACTGCCTACAGCCAAGCAAGCTGCAGGTCTCTGAAAACAAGTCAAAATATGGCATATTAGAAGAATTTCAAAATTAAGTGTATTTTAATAAAAAACATTAATAGCAATGCCAAATGCTGTTTTACCCTCACTCAGTGTCAGAGCAGGTAGTTTTTGGGTTGTGAGGCAAACAAGATATGAAACCAACTACATATAGTATGTTGTTAGAAATGTACAAAGTGTAAAATTATTTGCTTTTCCTGTTTTACTGCAGTATTCTTTGTAATTACACGTACTAGACAGTAAAAACTACTTGTTGTATCATTGCCTTTTTTTTCTCCCCACCGCTCTCATTTCTGAGATACTTTAAAACACTTCATTAGAAGGCAAACTATCTGGTTTGGAAGTTGTGATATCATAGAGAATGAATTTAAGCAACCATCTCTTAGTTTTGCTTACATACCTTAAGTGTTGGATCCAAAATCAAAGACTAAGAATGAAAATCAGACATGAGAGTGGACAACAGCAACATACATTTTCTTACAAGTTGCTGAAGTTTTATGGCAAATAAATTGTTTACCAGCAGAAGCTTCAAAATCATTTTGAATTAACATATGCTTTTGTCCAGTCTGATGAAGAAAATGTATCATAGACAGACTTGCTTTTACATCTGTAACAAAACATACCTGTCCCAGTCAAAAGTCCAGCACTCTTCTTTCGTGCATAAGCGCGTAAGTGGTTGGACAGGCTAACAGCACTTGTAAACGTCGTATTGCAATGCACACACGTTCTAAGCTTCACAGGCATACCTATCATTCAAAAGAAAACTATAATCCAGTTCTCTCTTCAAAAAATGAAATTCTCAAAGCGTTGTAAAAAGTTTTCTGCAATAAAGATGGTTTAAAATATATTCACTGCATTGACGCGATTGTTTAGTATATTAGAAGGATCCAAGTTAACCGTTATTAGTTTTCCACCTAGTGCTTTAAGCCAAACCATGTTATTTGAAAAGAACAGAAAGGAGGCAACTTGAGCCCAGTAGGCTACTCTGCATTCAATACCTACTACCAAGCTCCTACATCTCCACATAATGAAGCTCTAATTCCAAAATACAATCCTGCAATTTGAATAGCACAATTCTGTTGAGAAATTTCAGAGCCTTCAGAATTTCCAATAACGAGAATTTGAAAAGTCAAGTTGAGAAAGTGGTAATTAAAAGTGTTTTACCCATAAGACCAAAGCACTCAATACTAAAATTAGGCTGCTGTTGAAGGCTCAGAGAAAAAGGTGGTAAAACACACCACTGAACAGCTGTTAGACAAAACATTTTGTTCAGTGCATTTCTGTTCATTACTTTAGATGCACAATTGATAATGAAAGTAAATGATTTGAAGTTTTTTGCTAAAATCTTTGTGCTAAATAAATATCAACAAAGCAACATGCTATTTATCACACGAAAACAATGAAACAATACTGAACTCCTCACTTACAGACAAAGAAACCATTGTAACTCCTCAACTTCACCATATTTCTCCCTGCCTTTTACCAAAGATATATTGTTTTGGTCAACTAATATTTCAGGTTCTCTACTAATAAATTATTAGAAGAATAAATGAAAAAGCTAAAACTACTCAGCTGGAAAGTCTCTGCAGGAAAGAAAAGAATGCTATTCTCCAGCAGCCCACAGAAGACATGCTGTTTTTTCAGGCAAGTTACAGAAGAAGAACACCTTGTTGGTAAAAGCCTTTTTAAAACTAAAACCAGAATTAGGAATATTTGCCGCTTTTAGGAAAAAACAGAAGATTTTCAACTTGATGTTATTTTCTTATTAACTCAACTGGCACAGTGCGTTAGTTATCAAATTCTGTTACCTCAGCCACAGAAAACTATCGGGCCCCATTCAGAACTGTTAGTACTATGCGAGCGTACGTGTGTTTTTACTTGGTTGTTCATCATAACCAAAGAGGTTCTACCCTACTATTGAGCAGTAAATATTACACAGAAAGCAAAACACAGTGTCAGGTTTGGCAAGCTATCCCTCCAGCATCGTTTTTCAAATCATTAAACCTGTCAAAGACACACTTCCTTTATTAAGCAATCTCCTGTCTTAAGGGACAACCACAGACGTACAGAAGACATAAAATGTAATTCTTTTCCACTTCTACTATGTCATTTTAGAAAGCCACCTTTCTTAAGAGATTTATTGCCACACTTTTATAGCCCCCTAAAAGAACTTCTGAGCACATCAGATTGTTGGGGTTTTTTGTTTAAAGGAAGAAAAGAATATAGGTGAAAAAGCACTAGGCACTGCCAGTTTTACTAACCTGGTTAATAACAAGAAAAGAAACAGCAACAAAAAAAGTCAGGGGTATAAAAATAAGATCCTGCTCCTCAGTCTAGAGAATCCTGCAGCACTGGTGGTGTCCAACCAAGAAACCAGTAAATGCAAGCTCTACATACACATTAAAAAGGATGTCGTAAGAGTTCTCCAAGACTAGAAATAATTCTCATATGACAAGTAAGTTAAAAACATCACCCTAAGAGCCTGCTCTATTAGTATACAGAGTAGCTAGGAAATGGATTGTAGAATTGTTTCATTAGCACAATTCTCAGTGGAGGGACAATCTAGGTCCTTACTGGTCAGAGACATTGGAAACCTGCTGGCTACAACTGTATGCCAACAAAGCTTGAACCAGCACAGGCTGTCACTCAGGATAGACAGGCCCTAAGCAAGCATGAGTTTCTCACAGCAGCCACAATTTGCAACAAACAAGAATTAATCTATGTTGTAAGAGTATGTTTGCCTAAAACCATCAAAATTAGTTGACAGTGATTCACCAATTTACAGTATTATGCATTTATAATGGTATCAACAGTTCCGTTAGTTTGAGCAAATGCTGCCTTGCACAAACCTTGAAGACTTCAATGCAATATTCCCAAACCAGGTGTTTTAATGCCTGAAAACAGGGTTGCAAGCCCAAACATTTCAGAACTGTTAGTCTACCAAATATGCATGGACACTTCAACTTGTTTACTGCAGGATGTTGTCTTCTTCCTTACTGAGGCTCACTTTGTGTCCACTTTCAATCTGCATGCCCAGTCATATGCAGAACAGGAAGTATATTCCATGCAAAAACCCTTCAGTGCTGCTGAGGGGTTTTTTCACTTTAGGAAAAACATGTCAGAAAAATTTGCTGTGCTACCTCTCGCAGTCAAGTGTCCTCTGGAAACAAAACAAGAATTAAATGAACAGAATCCCAAATATAATACTCTGCACTTGTACATTTTCTATGAATTATATGTTTCTTTGGAAATGTTTTCAAGAAGCACCTTCTTACCTGACTGCATAGTCAAGTCCATTTTTTGTGGCTGATACATCAATGGACTGTCTTCATTTAATGGAAGAACACATTTCTGAACAAACCTCTTTCTTGCAGTTTGATTATGAATCTTTTGAGGGGAAATATCAGGATTCCTCTCTTCTCCTAACCTCTTGTTTTTCAGGAGTTCTATCAGTGTAAGTGACTGATTTCTTTTTTCATCATGTAGTACTGCTTTTGTTTCATCACATTCATTTAGGAAACTCAGCCCTTCTTCCTCCGATGCAGACACAGATACATCTTCAGTCTTTAGGCCATTATGGTATGCTTCAAGAGGTATAACATTCTGAGATAAAAAGTCATCATTTGATGCAAATTTCTGAGCAACAAATGGTCTGGGAATAATACGGCGACTGTTCAAAGCCTTTAGGATTTTTTCATACTTCTCTTCATTTTGCATCATCTCATTCAGAACACAGATGGGAGACTTGTGTGCATCCCACTTGGTTTTGCCAAGCCTCTTCAGGTGTCCTCGCACATGATTAGACAATCCAATTTTAGTATCGAACCAGCCACCACAGAGCTGACACGTATGCTCAGAGGAAGTTTCAGATTTCTCAATTGCTACAAAGAAAATAATTATAATGTTTTTTGACAATTATATACAGTTAAACATGACAACTGCAAATCACAAGAAGAAGCTTTACGACAAGATAAAGTAAGCCTTGTTCAGTGCTCAATAAATCCCTTTACCCCCCCCTTTACTTACTACCCAAATAAAAAACAAATCTTACCTTTTCTAACACGTTTAACAGGAGTCCCTGTTCCAGCTCTCTTAAAATGCTGCATTTTGTCACTTGTTGCTATCTGTTCAGGTGAAACAACATGACGGGCTTCATAGCTTAGTCCAGCTCTGTGAAGATGTCCTCTGACATGATTGGACAAACCAACACCTGTTTCAAAGGTTGCTGGACAGTACGGGCACGACTTCTTTTCAAGCGACAAATCAGTCCAGTGGAAAACTGAATTATGCTTTGGCAATGCTGATCCTACATTTTCTAAATTCTGAGGATCATGCAAATCATGCAAGAAATTACTACTCTCAGCATCTTCGTAATACTCAAAATAAAAGCCATCATTCTGCTCATAACCAAGTGAAGATTTATCACCAGCTTCATTATCTTCCATTTTACCTTTGAATATGGGGAATAGGTTTACATGCTCCTGATTAATATCACTGTAAGATTCATCCTCCATAGACTGTGTAGTGTAATCACATAGTTCAACATTATCCCATGAACTTTCATCCTCCGTTTCATAGCTGTCTTTTTTTTCAGCAGAGTTTAGTTTCTGTAAAACAACAACAGTCATTTTATGCAGAAAATCTGGACAGCAATCCAAATCATCTCCTGTAACAGAGCCTTCCCTCTTGGATTCTTTAACCACTCTTTTTACAGCTACATGCCTATGATCTTTACAGCCTTCTGCCCTTTTGCAATCAAGGCTATTTGAATCCATGACAAAACAATTATTACTTGATGAAGAAAATAAACGTAAAGCACTGACAGATTTGGACTCTTCCTTTTTTAAATGCAAAGGGTAAGAGTCACTAGATTTTTTAATACTCCTGTAGTTTTCATATTTGTGTCTATATAAATAATTACTTTTTTTGGCACTAGCTTTCTGCTTTGCTGCTTGATGAAAACATTTACGCTTTTGGTCAATGCTATTTCTAATAAAAAAGTTCTTGTTTGTAGAATTTAGATTGCACACACTTACAGATGACTGTGAAACGCTTTTCCGAGCCTTCTGAATCCTGTAGGGTCTCTTGTGAAGTTTTGCGAAGTTACTGGACTGTGAAGCAGAGCCAAATGATCTTTTTACATCCTGTTTTAAAGCAGAGTTCTTTGGAAAAGTAGAAGAATGTTTCATCAATTGTTTTGTCCTGCTACGAAAATCTAAAGATTCTTCTATTATGCTGCCTTTTCTTTTCTCTAGTCTAAGATGGCTACCAAAGGGATCAATGCATGATGCTGAATGCAAATATGCCATGTGTTTTTTTAAAATGCTTCTAGCTGAAGTAGCAAACGGACACAGCTTACACATATACGTTGATGACTTTCTTGAGGATCCTAAATAAGGATCTTTCAAGGATGCCTTTTTCTGAGTTTTTCTCTGGGACAAGTCACTACCAATAATTGAACATTTGACTACTGCTCCATGAGCGATCCCTCGATGGCATTCCAGTTCATTTTCTGTCACAGCCATGAAATTGCATTCCTCACAACAGTAATATCTTTTATCTTTTTCATGGGTCTTTGCATGCTGCACAAACGTTTTGGGACAATTGGTACCAAATACACACTGTGGGCATTGTAACCGTGCACTCCTACCCTCATCCTGAAGTTCTTTCAGCTCACGGATTTCTTCCATCAGTTTCTGCCTTCTTTCCTGGTGAATTATCATATGTTTAAGAAGTGAATTACGATCTCGAAATGTCCTTCCGCATTCCCTACATGCATAGGGCCTGGGGACATTGAGATGCCGGAAATGACTGTTCCCATCTAAATGGTACATCATATGCCTATGCAGATGTTTCTTCTCTCTAAAATTCACATTGCACTTTGTACAGGGATAAAATGATGGTTCATCAGTACTGAAAGTAGATGGTGGTTCAGAATCATTCTCTTCACATTTATTTTTCAAAGTATTGGATAGAAAAGTGCTAGTGTGAACAGGAGAAGTATCTTCTGCACAGTTACTAGTGGGACTATAAATGAGCTGCTGGATAGCATCAACAGTTTCCAGCTCTTCATCTGTGGATTCAGGCTTTACTTTACTCAATGAATATTTCTGTGGTTCTACTATTTGTAGCTCCTCATTCTGCTCTAAGAATTCAACATTTAATAGTTTTGATTTACTAGGAATACAACTGGTATCATCAAAACAGTCTTCAGTATAGCGCGTTATTTTACTAACATCCATTTTCCTTTTTCGTTTCTTTTCTAGCCCTACCTTACAGTGAATAGGAGACTTCTCTATTGTTTCTTCATTTGTCATAAGAAACTGTATAAACTCTTTTTGCGGATCCCAGCTGGGATCACATCCCGATCTGAAGCCACCTGTACCTGAGGAAATGCCTGTTAATGTATCAACACAATCATCTTTTAATAGTATATTTTTATCATCCTCACAAACTTCTACTTGGTCTACTAAAGTGCTGTCTACACTATTTCCTACTGTTTTCTGTGAATCACACCCAATTGAAGCAGAGGTAGGTAGATTTTTAATGGAATGAGTCAGGTTCTTAGCATGTGCTACATCAGGTAACAAAAATAAAACTTGGTGCTGATTTGATTTCTGCGTTGTACTCTTTGCAGGCAGCTGAAGATCATGAACCACTGTCAAAGTTGAGCAGGAATCTGCTAGATGACCTCCAGGCTGTCCAGTGGTTAATGAAACGCTGCCTTTATTCATAATGGAAGTCTTTGTTGAGGTGGAGTGTGAAACTGGTCCATTAACAGCAGTTCCTCTAGATAACATAAAGTTTTCACTAGAAACAGTAGGAGCACCAGTGTGTATAAATAGAGAAGCCTGGCCTCCACTTAAGGCTTTTTCAGATCTGTCCCTTGATAGCTCCTCAGTCAGAGTCAATGTGTTGCTCTTCTGAAATGACGTCTCACTCTCTTCTGGTTTGGGAATGCCACTTTCTTCCTCAGATACAAAATTATCATCACATAGGATTTCTTCTTCTTTAGCACCAGTGACTCCAGTATTTATCTCTAAATCATCCATATTGCTGGTCTGTCCATTAAGTATATTTATACTAAAAAACAAACAAGAAAAAGTCAGGTAATTGCAGAAATAAATAATGATAACTTTAATTTACAGCTTTTCTTCAGGATCACTCTTCACACTGTAATCTAAAAAGATATTTTGAACTTGTCAAAAATCTGCTTTTCATTTAGGATATCCAGAACATTTACAGTGAATCAATGAAGCCATAAAAAAATAGAATTTTTTTGATATGCAGTATTAATAACCATATAGCAAACTAGTCACTGCCAAATATCCCAGTTCAAAGAAGCCTGATACCTACCAACATGCAAGATGGAGAAAACTAGATTGCCAAAACAAACACAAATACATTCTATATGTACATAAATACAGATTATCTTCAGTTGTTCTCCAGAAGCAAAAGTAAGGAGAAAAGGCACCCCAGATATCTATTAACAATTCTGTTTTTTTTTAAACATACTTTTTTTTAGGAAACTAAAATAGTCTTTACATTTCTCAAGGTAGCACTTTTTTTGAAGTACTTCCATACAATTAACCTGGTCTACAGGTCTGCCTTGTCTGCAGAAGGAAAAAGCACAGTGAAGCTGATTTTGAGCATCTGATTAGTGACAGAGTGACAGAGACACAGCAAAGGATCAAACTCACTGAAGAAACCAGATGTCTTCCTATTCCCTTCTCACAAAAGGACTCTCCTTGCTTCAAAACAAATAAAACCCATTTGCTTATAAGTATTTATTTTAAATGATAAGCAAATTAAACAACATCTTATCAAAGGTGAGGGAAAAAATACTGTAAGAAAAAACATTTCATTAGGATTTACCTACCAGATGAAGTCACCGTGTTGAATCCAGAGTATGACACTAACAATATCTTCCAGTACAGAGAACTACTGCATATTAATTCCCTGTGGGTGGCCTTGTCTTTCTACAAGTGACTCTTATTCATACATCAAATCATCTATTCAATGTTTAGTGAGCACAAAGGAGTTGCCTACACATGAAAACCAACGTGTGACCAACAAAAATGTTAACTTTAGTTTACTCTGGCATTCACTTTTTATATGGGTCCTCAGAACACAGTTAGCATAAGGCATTAAAACATTCATCTAGCAGTCAGGACATCTATATTTTACAGAAATCACATATTTTACCCTTAGAGAGTACAACTCACTTTGATCTTTTGGGTAATTTGATTCCTGTAATTACAGTTTCAGTTACTAATTAACATTTTGAATAGAACTCAGTTAAAAGGAGCTATTACCTAGACTCTTTGAATTAAGATATTATAACTCACAACAAATATCCATGGCTTCCTGCAATGGTCCTTTATCAAAATCCAGGAAGACCACTTCGGACATCCTCTTCTCCTAAGGAGAGAAAACAACCTAGTTAACCACCAGTTTCATCTTCATACATAGCATTTTAAAATATGTCCAGTATTTTCAGTTCAACAGAATGACAGCTATCCACACAATTCAAAACTAACTATGGCTTAATGGAAATTCTCTTTTATTGCACCTGTTTTGTTTCAAATCAGCAAAAGGACAAAAAATTATTTAACCTCTTCTGAGTTTGTAAAAGACAAATCTCAGTGTAAAATAACTTACTTTTGCAGATAAAAGTAATTCTATTTGGAGTAGAATTACAATGAAAAATTAAGTCATTATAAAAATAATTCCTCTGCTACTCCATCACTGAACTAGCAAATTTAGAAATACAGCAATGTTCACATCAGCAGCACAACAAATGTTTAAAGTGGATGAAGTATTTTTATTATATTATTATCTATAACATACCTTTACGTAAATGTTCCACTAGACACCCCAGTTTCTCATCTTGCCATTTCTTAGATTTTTGTTTTTCTTTGCTGTTTTGAGATGGGTCATTTTTCACTATAATAACGACTTCCAATAAGATCACATTCAAAGCTATCACCTTAAAATGGTGATAATGCACCACCCAGCAGGAGTCTTTACATCACCTACACAAGTTAGAAATGGGCAGTACAAACATACACTAAGAATCAGTAATGCAAAAGTCAATTAGAAGAAGTAAAGCCTACAATGATGCACAACAGCTCCAGCAATTTTACAACTACGTAACGTAGGCCTCATATAGTATCAGGCAACAGAGTATAAAACTGTTCACAAAACATTTCTAAGGAATTGAGTAAGACAATTTTGCCTGGAAGATGTGCGTTTTCCTTGGTTTATTGCTGCAGAAGCAGACAAAAGCATGCTCAGTCAATCTGAGAGCCTGTATTAGCTTTTCTCAACAGGAAGCAACGTTGCTAACGAAGTGGTAAATTCAGTGTTAATGAGTGGCTTCACTGTTACCACCTCTGAGGTAAAACCTTCCATGTTCCAAGTTTCACCCATCTGTTCTGGTGTGAGGGGTTCAGAGGAAGAACAGACGCTTCCCATTTAAAGCAACTTCACTGGTACCCCCAGAACAGCGGGGAGGGAGACTGACAATACTGTGCTGCTTGGAGACCACAATCCTCATTATCGGAATGGCTCCTCAAAACTTCTCACAGGCTTCCATGATAAAGACAAAACAATGTTGCTCTACATACAAAACCATACTGCTAATGAATATTAGTGTTAAAGCTGAAATTAAGAAGGTGGCTAGGACACCCTGTGGTCACCATTAAACCGAGAGTCTCTTCAGAGTTATCAGAGATACCTAAAGCATTACCTAACACAGTCTTGTAAGAGACTCCTCTCCAAACTGTGTATTTATGGAGATTGTGAACTATTCCATATGGGAATGATAAGAATATTTCTATGGTAATAAAGGTATCCCTACAGATTTCAGTCTTTGAATCAAGCCTGAAATGATTGCTGTATCAATAATATCGCTACCTTTTAATAATTTTCTTATCATCATATATTTTATTTTCCAGATATCAAGATGGTACAATTCACATTTTTTTGTGCAGGACAACAACAATAAATTTAACAGTGTGGCATTAGAGAAAACAGAAAAATGTATTTTAAAATTACAATAATTTAGTCTTGTGATAACACTGAACCAAGATGCAATACTTCAGTTACATTATTTACTCCATGTGTCAGAATTTATGCAGTAACAATGACAGCTGTAACTAAAGACACAGTGCCATGTTTCTTGAAGAAATGTTATCATCTAACTTGTCCCTTAGGAAAAGAAGAAAAATCAATCATTGTAACTAAGATGTAACCAAGGCTATGCAATATTCTTTGCATGTTTCCATCAGTTTCAAAATTATCTTCACTATACCTTATCAGGAATACAAAATTATTAATTCTGTCAAAATATATTGTATTTAATACTTGGTGTATTTGAAAAATTAAAAATTGGGATCAAACTTTCAATTTGTTGAAAGTACTGCTTATCATATCCACTACCAGAACTGTATTACCTCAACTAGATAGTTGAGGTAGTTTTTATTTAAGCATCTAGTGAAATATACCTAGGAGATATATACACGTAAAAATGGTAATGGGAAGTGTCTAGAAAAGCCTACACAATCTCAGCTACTACCTTTGAAACATACTTTATCTAAAGGCTAGGACAAATTCAATTCAATTATTTCAGTTAAGCCTAGAATGACTGCAGTGCACTTAACAGTGTTGTTCTTGGTTTACATGCTATGCTATTTACTATACAGGAATTATTTCATATTCAAAAGTAGAAAGAAACCAATTATTTATCCAGCTAAACCACACTCCACTCTCTATTAATTTATTTAAAATCTACCTAATTTTAAATACTGGTTTTATTAATAAAGTATCAGTTTTAAAAATCATAATGTATTCTGCAGATATGACTGCCTGTGGCCAGATAGTCTAAGCATTAAAAAAGTGTAAGGTCAGATCTATCTTCAAGCTGACAGATCATAATTTAAATGCCTTAAGCTACTCTTATTGTCATAAAAAATCTTGAACATCAGTATTTTTGCAAACTATCAGCACTTGCTATAACACCCTTACTACACTACATCTTGAGGTTACTACAGAAGAAATGAGGTGATAATTGCATATTAACATAATTATTTGGTAATCCCTCCAAGCAAGCTTCCTAGGTCACTCAGTAATTCAGATTAGATGCAACCTTCCTGTCATCAGATCTATGCTGTCCACTTTCTGTTCATTAATAATTCTTTTTGATAGGAATATACTTAAATCCATTGTTCTATGTATATTATTAATTGTATTCATTAACAGTAGGTTTATGACCTTCCAAGTTCTTATTTCATAACAACAACCTTTACTATGCAGTAGGGTCACACACCAAATTAAGAGCACTGCCTTCATGCAATGCTAGCTCAGTAAAGCTTACACCTCAGTGCCAAGCATACCCTGCTGTTGCCTACTAGCAGTTGTAGGCAAGAGATCTGTAAGCCTCTTGCAAGCCCTGTGTCATTTTATAGGGATTTACAGTAAATTTAAAGCACGCTGGAGCTGAAAAATTAAGACAGAAGAATTTGGTTGAGTTTGTGAAAAGCATGAAGCATCTTTATGTGTTCTGATATGCAGTTTCTCACTAAATTTATAAATATGAGCCAATGAGCTAAAAGCACAGAGTGACTATTAAGCACCACAAAAACTGTGACATCATCTCCTAAAAGGTCTGAATTTAATCAGCCTAGTTAAAGGAACTGAAGAAACACAGCTGTAACAAAGGCAGAAAGGTACCTGTCCTGTGCTAAGTAACTCCTCGTAAGTCAAGTTCTTTAAGCAGATATGTGAATAACCAGCACATTCAAGGGATTGTTCAAATATTCAAGGGATAGGAAAGGTGCTTCAGGTTTGCACTGCCCCCAATTAGATTTTTATTCAAGACTTCATTATGTAAATAAACTAACAAAACCTACCATTTTTCCACAATTGCTCCTGTAATAAAGCTTTCTCAAGTGATTGTATTAAAGGTAATGGAACCAAAGTCACAGATTTTTAGGCAATAAGCAGAAGACCAGAGAGAGTTTAAGTACTCTGGTACTTAGGCATGGTACAGGACTAAAAAGCTATCTCCTTCCATTTTGCCCACCACAGTCTATGCTTCAAAACCTTAATCATGGCAAACATCAAGCACAGAACTTCTGCCAAAAGAGAAAGGTTTAAGAGCCTCTGGAAAATGAAGGTTTGTACAGAGTAATAGAGGAACACATCAGCACAAACCAGCCACATCTTGAGAAAAAAAACAAACATAAGAATATAGCTGCACAATATTTTTGCCTCTTCCATATAGTAATGCAGTTTATGCCTCTGGAGTTTTGTGTGGTATCTAGCAATATTAATGTCCCAAATCAACAAAATCACAATACTTTGATCATTAGAACAATGTCTATTAGTTTGCAGCTTATTTTTAAGAAGCTATTCTGATCCACACTTCAGATGGAAATAAAACCAAAATGCCTGACAACTAGAGGACAAGTCAGACTCACCTTGTCTTCCCCCATCTTCTATTTGTGTTTGCAAATTAAATTGTTGAAAATACATTTCCCTCTGCCCAGCAGAAACACTATTTGTAGAGTGCATTACTTAGCTCTGAAATCTACAAATTAACACTTCTGCACTTTTTCAAACTTCTGCAGTGAGGAGTTTGTTTAATATGCATAACACCATGAGTTCTGCCCCCCCCCACCTACTTTACACACAGTCCACAGTTATTAATCTAACTACAACATGGAGAGTTCCATTCAAAATTAGTTATCTTCAGTACATTCAAATTCACAGCTGTTCACATAACAGTACAAACACTGGAAAACTCTTGTAGCTAACTAGACTGCCATATTAAAAAATTTTAAAGCAGTATGAAATAGTACCAATACAAAGTATGTATTATACCTAAACAAACAAAGTTACTGCCACCCACAGTATAACCTTTCTTTATACTGTTAGAAACTTCACCAAATTGTCAAATATCTGTGGAAAAAGGTGACCATAGAGAAGTTCTCAGTTACAGGACCCATGACAAAAGCAGCCAGTCTTTTCAGTACGATTATAACTGGGAAGATCAAACTCGAAGCACAACTTTTTCAGTATTTTCTTTAAACTTAGTTCCTAATGCAGCAATGTCTTCAAAACCTGTCTGTTAGAGACAGTAAGGAAACCAAAAATTCCTTAAAAATGTCCAAATTTCAGAAACTCGATTTCTTGTTTAAAATATCTGAGACTGATATGTTAACATCTCATGTGAAAGGAAGCTGAACAAAACTTAAGTACCATGATACAATTAGAATTCAAAAAAGAGAATTCCATTACTTCCACCAACCATTTCTAATCTTACTCCTCTAGTATTGATTTGCTTGGGGAAATAAACCAGTTTGTCACAATGGGGGGCATCATGCTAAAATTCAATACTGAAATCAATAATAATAAATGACAGTACAATTTAAGTGTCACAAGAACTACATGTATCACTATAAAAAATAGTCCTCTGGTTTTAACTACTCATGCAGCAGTTTAAGATGATTTCATTGGCAGGTGCTTTTCAAAATGAAAAGTATTTCTGAAAGATGACTAGACAGAACACAAAATCAAGATGCTGAATCTGCTAACATGAGAACAGTCAAACACTATCTGGCAACTCCACAGGCTTTGTAACCTCTGCCCAGAATTCCACAGCCCTGTTCACAGAGGACAGCCAGGTATTTCTCTTCATGTTCCTGGAGCTCTCTACTTTGCATTTTCAGTAGTGCAATGTAGTTTGAATTGAACTGCCGTTAGCTCTACTACAGATAAGAACTACAATCAAATACTGAATTGTCCTAAATGCAGACATACATGGTAATGACTAGCGGTATTTCAATAAAGACACATTAAATACATTCTGTATTAAAAATACAGAATTAATGCTCTGTGAAAATACACACTATTTCTCTTCTAAACTGCTCCTTTACTTTTACATGCATAGATTCTCTTCCTTGATGCCATCTCACATGCCCACATGCTTTCTCTCTAAAGAAACTAGATGTCTGAGAAAACACTATTAATCTTTTTCACTACCACTACCTGTGTTTCTCAGTGAAATGTATTCCTAAGCATCAAGTATGGTACAAAACATTGTTTTTATCTAGACACAACACAATAAATAATTTTATCAACCAGCAGCATTATTAAAACCAGAAAGCTTTTCTTCATTACAGTCTACAAATAAAAGTCCTGCTCCTATCCTTGCAGTCAGGCATCTTTATCACACTGCCAAAAAATTAAGGGCTGTGATCAGTGGTACAAAGTGTGCATGGTCAGGAACTAAATCTGTACCCTAGGGCTGGTACCTGGTCCCACACTGTTCAACATCTTCATTAACCACACGGATGACAGGGCAGAAGGTTCCCATGGCAAGGCTGCTGATCACACAAGACTGATACAGCAGCAGGTTGCAATGCCATTGAGAGGAACCTCAACAGGACAGACAGTGGGATTGGACAAGATGGCTACAGGTTCCTCCCAAACTCTTATTATTCTGTGATTCTGTTTCAGTACACTTTGCCACACAGTATTCTAATTCCTGCTTACTTCAGTCCTATTTAGAGCATTCCACAGTAGCTCAGACTATCCACAAATTTTACAATTTCAAAATATCAATATAGGCACCTAAGTACTTTTAAAAAAGGCTTGCAACTACCAACTTTGAATTTATCGTTCTGACAGCTGAAGAAAATGATACAAAAATTATTAGGCATACAGGAAAAGCATGTTCTCTCTATCCCAAGTCATGTAGACTATATTGACAGCAAAACTATAATTTGATGCTCCTCTCCCTTCTACCTCTCTTCCAGGGATCCTGTTTTCCAGAGTTCTCTCACTAAATAAAATAACATTATCACTAAGTAGAGTAGTATTATCACACTCAAATTTATAAACATGCATTTCCCAAGTCCCAATTGCATTTATGCAATTTTAGATTTTAAATAAGATGAATCCCTCTTCTTCACCACCATATACTTAAATACCTTCCTGGTGTGTCACACCTGAGAGGCTTCTCAGGGTTGGCTCTTCAGGCAATACAGTGGAAGTACTTACTCCTTACAGAACCCACTGCCACCAGCAATGTTATCTCCAGTCACACTGAGACATTTCACAAAGAGACCATGTTTAGGAAAGTATCTGCATTCTTCCAGACTTTAAGATCACCACTACAATCCCTACATGGGGCATTATACCAAAATTAAAGAACCTGCTGTGTCCCGTTAAGGACTTTTGGGTTAGGTTCTTTTTCCCTTTGAACTGAAGACTGACGAGAGGGAGGCAGTTTTCTCTTGTTTGGTCTGTTGTTTATTCTTTTCTTATCAGCATTACAGGGTACAAAGAGCTATGTGCACTATGATAGAAAGGGGACAAAATGGCTAACAAAGATCCTCTTCAAGGTCTTTTATATGTCCATTTACCCAATTAACAGATGCTAACTAAATTATTTTTCTTAGTGACCCAATGACCCAACACCTGTGTGCTGCACTGCGGCATTTTCTACCCAATCACTTACTACTACCCAAAAACCCCTAGGAGAAGAACCTGAAGAAGAAAGAAGGACAAGAGACAACACCCTAAATCCTCCATCTCGTCTTCTGCTCTCTAAATTACCTTAAACTTTAAACTTCAACCCATTCACCCGGTGACTCAAGAAACCTTCTAATTCACACACTTACATTTTCAGTCTTTTCTACTTAACTCTAACCTTTGTCTCCATGGTGCTATATGAAACTCAGTGCTTTCTTGGGTGTCAGAGTTAGGCATTACAGATAAAAGTATATATCTTGCATCTCTGACCCCAACATTACAAAAGAGTCTGGCTTGCAGAGAAGAGGAAGTATTTTCAACAAGACATCATATACTCTCAAATTATAGTGCTATTCATTGGAATTACACTTTTCTTTGCAGCAAAGCCAGTTTAAATAAATGCTGCTTCCTTCCACTCTCCTGAGTTCCTTCTTTTCACACTTTATCAACAATTTCATTATCCAGTTTAAAAGGCTGGGACTCAAACACCACTGAATTGGCACAGCTGAGAGGCAACAATTATGGGTAGGGGCACAAACTTACTAGCTCTGTTGACAGAAAAACCCACTGGGAAATCTTTTCCTAAAATCTATATGAATAAATAAAAAAGTAAAAATGAAGAGAACATTTCATAAGGCAAAAAAAGAAGCTTTGACAGTCCTCTGTTTAACTGCAGAATGCACAATAAAGAATTCTACCATGAAACAAATTTTATGTTCTAAAATTACTTGAACTAAACTACTCAACTGAAGCAAAATGCTAGAAGTAAATGCTAAAATAATTCAACTGGGGAACATTAAATACATCTTCTGAGAATACTATTAACACAAGCAATACTCTTAAATTGCATATTAGACATGATAGCTAGATTTTCCATAGAGACATACAAATGCAAATCCTTCCAGTGGGTTAAATAAAAAGTATTTTCATTTCTAAAACACAAAAATAACTTTCAGAAATTTAAAAACTAATCTACTCCTCCTTAACCTATAGTTTTACAGGATCAGCCACCTTATCTGCTCAGACACAAGTCCTTTTGAAGCCAGGTACTGCCACCAAGTGGCAGTGAAATTTGGATTTGCAAATTCCAATTATTCAAATATGTAGAGCATACAGAACTAGAAAACGTTCCTGCAGCTGCCAAATATGAGCAATGCTCTGCTAACACATGACATTTAAACATTAATCAAAACGGAACCCAGATATCCAAATCTAAAACTAACCTTCAATGTAATACAAAGGTTTTTTCAACAATTTGGTCCTTCTGTTCAGACACCACTTGTAAGCAGCTGGGTAAAGACTTTTTTGGGTTTGTACTTTTTTCCAGTACAAATCCAATATATATCAATAAAACAATAATTAGGTGTTTTATGTAACTTTATGCAAATCCACAATGATTACAAGAATATAACCAGAGAGTCTTATTTTCACAACTTCAGGAAAAAGTGAATTCTGCAACTGACATAAAAGACCTCTTAAGGTATAAATATCCAGCTTGTTATCTGGATAAGCTACCCACTCAATCGACATTCTTTAGTATATAAAGATGACAATCAGACAGAGAGGAATTTTTAGAGATTAGATATATCTGACTATTTTTACAGGAATATTCCACAAGTTATTTAAACAATATTGCTGGTTACCAGCACGAATTAGCTGTGAAGTGTCAATCCAACAGATCACAGATGAAAACTCGAATGACAACATGATGCTGCTGCAAAATGGATTTACAGGGCAACTTTCTTAAAGATAATATTAAGAACACTTTAATCCAATTAACACAACACATCTTTCAACTTCAGAACAATTCTGACCTTATTTACTGTTACACTGAATAAAAGTTGTCATTCTTTTTAGGCAGCATGACTTGAAACACATCTAGCAGTTTCTCATGATTTTTTTTTGGCTGATAAGCACTTGGTGTACAAATGTTACTGTAATCACAAATTTTAAGACTGTACCTCCTGCTAATGTAAACAGATCTTTTAACTTCTAAAGCATGATATCTTTCGCAATTATAAAAACACTAGCTGAAACAAAGACTCTGCTTTTACTAATTATTAATGTTATTAATTAATTAATTCAGAACCTTTGAGTAATGAAATACATTAGTGCTATTCACTCATCATCAGCAAATTAGCTCTAATCCTATGTTCTTTCAGTTATCAAGGATTAAAAACCTAGTAAGATTCCAGGGAGCAGTATCAGGTAAGGCAAAAAAAGCCATCTTGACCCTTTTCAGATTAAGAACAAAAAATTCTGTTGACTTGGAGAAAGTGATTGTGCTTGCTGATGAATATACGAAATCAGAGCTTTTAAAGGTTTCAAACCTATGTAACACCATACATGACCAGATAAACGTAAGTGAGAAGGAAAGCTCAGGTCAGCCCACTAATACTTGGGGTTTGTTTCTTTATTTTTTATATTTAAAACAAAAAAGTCATCACCAGAAATTATTAATGGCAGAAAACTCAACTTCATGTTACCAGGATAATATGAGAGCAAGATAAAAATTATGAGATGCTCTCAGAGCCAAAGAAACAAAAATCCCTAAAATTTATCCTGTGCAGAATTCTGTATATAACCTATCCTTCAGTATTCATTGTACTATTATTCACTAATTACATCCTTCTACTTTTAGGTAAAGCAATACTAAATGCATTCAAGGCATTCTAGAAACAAGACTGGTTTGCCTGGTATCTAAAATGCTTAAAATGTGACCTCACTTCACTGTACACAATTACAGGGAAATTCTGCACAAGCATGTAACTTCTGCAACCTATCCTGCTACACAGAGGTGGGGCCTGTTGCACTTTTAACACATTGAGACCAAGCTCGTTTTTTCCAAACTTTCCCCTGTATTTAAAATGAGACAGTCTCCTGTGGAGTTCAGAAATGCAGTCTGTAAATAAGAAATTTTAAGAACAAGTACTGCGGTTACTCCAATAAAGTTCACTCACTGATTGCAAACAGTATTTTACACCTATGTGTTTTTAAGTAGTAAAACAGATTTCTTTATTTTTTACAAAAGTCAGGATATGATATATTTTATACTTGCCTTAGGAATGTGAATGATTTGAAATTATAAGATCAAAACTCCAAACCCTTTACAAAAAAAGCCCCCCACAACCCCTACATGGAAAACATACTAGCAGAGTCATCAGGAAATGCATTATGGTCAAGTGTACAAGAAAAATGCTTGAGCAAATAACTAAATCACATTTTCAGGTATTGCTTTAAAGGACATAAGCTTGCACAAAAAGGCAAGTCTGAACTGAGGTGTGAGAGTGAAAATCATTGTTCAGAAGTCTCTGAGATGCTGCAGCCACTACCCTCATGAGTGGAGACTGAAGTCAGAGGCACTTGGGAAATGCAGGTTGTTCTTGAAAATTAACTCTTTCAGTCATCCCTGCTGCCCCTTCTGAACCTTCTTCAGCTCTGCTCTGTTGTTTTGCAGTCACCCAACTAGAAGAAGCAGTACACACGCTGCAATGCAATACAGCTATGATAAAACATCAAATCTGTAGAACTGGATGTGGGTTTTGTTTTGTTCCCTAATAAAGCACAATAATTTCATTGATCTACTGACTATTCAGTTGTCGTTTTTACTGAACTCTGGGAACCTCAAGATCTCCTCCAAGCAATAGCAATACTGATCAAATGTCATTACAATGTTTTCATTTATTCTTTTACATGTTTTTCTGTCCTCATGCTGTGAATGCAATACTACAGGTGTTCTCCTCAGAGACCAGCTTTTTCCTACTAAACACAGAAAACCACCATTAAGATGAAAGGTCTTCAGAATCATTCAGAAGACTTCATGCTTAAAATACACATTCATATCTATGTGTTAGACTTTTCAACTACTTTTCTGCATCTAAACCAGTAATTAGATAATAAACACGTTAAAAAGAAACAGAGCATAAACAGCAAGCTTTAAGTACTGAAAAGCATAAGAAGGCACAAGGAACAGTTTGAATTTTATTGTCAATTCAAGTCCCTTTTCTAGCCATAATTCTTGTTTTAGACTCATCCTTAGATGAAGTGTTTCCTTTTGAAGAGTTGTATTAATTTGTTTTCTCAAAGCAGCACATTCCAGAAACCAGCAAAGTCAGGCTAAGGCAGTAAACATCTACACGTAAGTAAATGCATCATAACACAGCAGCAGTATAGCTTATGTTTAATTGTTCATAGTTCAGAAGACAATTCATAATCAAAGTCCTGAATCAGTTATACATTATACAAAAGATCAACACTCAATAGAAGAGCTTTTTTAAATTCCCCACAGAGCACTCTTCAATAATCAGTATTTCAAAAGTTGACAGCAAGATCTCTGAAAAAGTCTTAGTGGAACAGAAGATATGAACAAAGCAATTCACGTCTATTTTAAAATGTACATACTACAATTTCATGGCAGTATTAAGTCTACACATTAACTGGAGCTTGGAATTGAGGAACAAACTCATTTAAGCAAATGGGATCTCGATCTCACCTCTTCAAAATACCAAGTTACTGCAAGCAGCTCCATTCTGAGAGGGCACATTAGTCAAACAACAAGCAGGAAACTTGAGAAGACAACTTTGGTTTGTTACAGAGGCCTCTGTAGCAGAGTCCATCATGCCATGTCTCCAAAGTAGAAAATTTATTGAATTCTGTGGGGCCTTACCTAAAGATTCTCTTGAAAGACTCAAGTTAAAACAGTTTAAAACTATTTGGTACACGTTTCACATAATTATATGGAGACAAGATTAATTTTATAGCTCAAATTATTCCTAGAGTAGCAAGTAAATGGAAGAGAAAAAGATAAGCATCTTAATTCTTTTTCTCAAAATAACAGAGAAAGGGGGTGGGGAGGAAGGAGGAAAATGTCAGTTACAGAAAATTTTTTCTAGATGGACACTTTGCAATTGCAAATGAACACTTAAATTCTAGCAGTAAATCTCCATAAACTTTGTCTTGCAAATAGTTTGCAAATAGGTTCCCAAAGACAAAAGGGGGGGGGGGGGGGGGGGAATTCCAGCAATTCCATTGTTTAAAACTTGAAATGCTACTCTTATAGTTGGTCAAATTTCCCATGCAGTTATTTATTAATACAGCAAGTTCAAGTTTAACATGCTGCTTTTAAAGTGCAAAGTACACTTTCAAAACTTTGAAACCAGATGAATAATATGTAGAGGACAAAGTTAATTTAAATTGCTCATAATTTTGGCTCTCAACAGCTAGCAGAACACCTTGATAGCTTTTTGATTATAATAATTTGTGGAAGGAAAACACAATTATCATCATAATATTAAATAATGGGGGAATATGTTTTGTTCCTCTTTTGGTTTTGTAGAAGTAACACTACACCATTACAGTACCTACACTGCATATATCATAGCAATCAAGATACCTGATTACTGTAGTACTTGATACTAAATTTCAAGAGAACTTTCACTGACCACTTTTCTGCAGGCTTAGCAGTATATGCAAAAGGCATTTTTTGGAAAAAAAAACCCCACCAGCACAAAACTCCTACTCACCTTTGCTTGTTTAATTTACATTATGCTGTAAGATCCACTTCCACATTAAAACAAACCTGCAAAATAAAACAATAACTTACTGTACAGCTGTCATTGTTTCCTGCTTGTGTCCTAGACTATCAGACAAGACAGGCAAAACGGAGGTAAGAAATCCACAGCCATAAAAGTGTTCTATATTTTTTATCTCAGGATAAAAGTATCAACATTCCAGTGTAATCTTCTCTCAAACAAGTGTAATTTCCAAATAAGATAGCTATTGGCATTTTAATTAGAAAAATTACCCAGAAGTTGTATGAAATAGACACATGCTATTAAATTCAGTGGACAGAACAGGAGAAAATAAGTTGCATGGCAAGAAAAGCTCTGCATTTGCTGCTAGTGCCTTCAAAATCAGGTATCTCAAGGTCCCTGAACAAGGAATGATGCACAGAAAGGAAATGGTTACAAATGAAAGCTTCTAAAAAAATTTTTTTAGCAAAAATCATCAACCTGAGATTGTCGGAGGACTTTAAGCCTGGGCCTTTCTAATTTCTCACCTTTTCAAAGGCAAAGTTGTGTTTATGATTCTAATGTTAGCTGGCCCACTTAAAAATTATAATTTATTTGTCTGCATGAAAGCTGACCAATGACAGATAAACTTGTTTTGCTCATGTATCTTCAGAACTAACTATACAAGGTAATTTTTCACTTCCCACTTGGAAATTTTGAAGAGATTCCAAAAGCAACTGAAGCTGCACAAAAACAAGAATGGATTTGGGTATGGTACCTCTACCGAACTGGGTCTACTAATGAAGACACAACTACTAGCATAGAGCTTTACAGAAAGGATAAAGACTAAATGTTTAGGCATCATCAAAAGTGACTCTGAATGAAGTAGCAACTGTCACACACTGTCCTTGCCTCATTTTATTCACACGCACCTTTCTGATCCAGAGTTCCCCAGTCAATGTGCAACTGTCTCAAAGCCCCTTGCCTAAATTAAAAATAGTAAGGGAAGGCAGACCTTTCAAAAAAGTCTGAATGGATAATACAAAGCAGCAGAAGATTCAGCATTTGAGCTCCTCTTCCTAGCCCCAGGATTGTGTGCCAAGTATCACATTAAACTGTAGCTTTATGCATGAATGTTATTCAATATACATACTCATTTCTCAAAAAAGATTTATTACAGAAAAAAAATAGCATTCTTTTGTTAGATTTTAAAGTAATTTCATGCACTTAGAGAAGCAGAAGTGTGACTTTCAAACAGCAGTGGAGCTCTACTGTATCTTACAGAAAGGAAATGTAAAGCTACAGTTTATGTCCACAAAAATAACAGCCTCCATATGGAAGAGCCAAAACACCTTTCAAAAAGTGAAAAAGTCAATGGTCATGGCTTTACATAATCACATATTGTGATGAGCACTAAACCAGACATCTCAGTAAGCCTATGCACTTTGGCTGGGGAGTGACAACCCTAGTCTAACATTTCTCTCATTAGGAACTACAACGACTCTGCCCCCATGCAAAATGGCCTCAACACCCACACCTAAACTTTCCAATTAACTAAACATTAGCAGTAACTGTTCTCAACATAGGTTTCATGGCGTGTGACTAAAGTGCAGACCATCTTTCCATCAAAGTATTGAGCTCAGACAACTGCAGATCACTGGGATGATACAGCAGCACAATGTCATACCACCCACCTCTGTAACAGCCTTTCCACAGAACACTTTACTTTGGACCAATCAATTGCCTTAGAACAGGGTAAGACTTCCCATTTTATGTGAACAATCTATCTAGAGGACATTACTCTTATACTCATTGAAGATGCACTTTGCAAAAAACTTAAATGCAAGTACTCTTGCATTTCAGTATTCTTCAGATCACAAGGAGCTCACAAAACGTTGGTGATGAATCTGGTGTTATTCTACATCTGGCACATTGGGAAAGAGAAGGAAAAAGAGAAGACGGGCCATCGTAATTTGGATATTGTCGAGCTGAAGGAAAGGTGACAAGTTCCACAAAGAGATCACTCACCAGCAAGTAAACTGCTGAAGGACCAAAGGGCTGGTCACTGTAGCCCTGCATCAAAGACACCAAAAGGGAAGTAATTCTGTAGGGCCCTTTGGGGTTTCAAACCCTGATGTACAAAGCTCCACCCAATGGAAGTCGGTACTTGCAATGTCATGCAAACATCTTCTTGAAGGCAACACAATCCACAGGACACCAGATCTTAGCCCAAACTATTGATAGCATCGAGATTGTTTAAAGCCACCCACCTACAGTGCTTAACCAGCACTCACATCTCTTCTCAAAGGTCTTTCTGCTGTCAAGTAAGATTTCTCTCACTCCAATACAATCAAACACCTACTATTAATTTAAAGGGTGATGACATTTCAAATAACTGAGCACCTGACATCCTTTACCAGCAGATTCGAGAAAGGTAGTTCTCCAAAAATTTCCTTAGGGAAAGGCAAAGATTTTAACATCATAAATGCTTTTGCTTCAATTTGCCTGTCTTAATTCTCATTATCAGGAAAGGAAGTGAGAATGGAAGTCACTCTCCCATACCAGGTAATAAAAGAGGGCTTGAAAAGGGACACAGAATTGAGTAAGAAATGTATTCACCGGGAGGCCTCGATATTCAAAGAGCAAGAAGGGGGACCACAGCGGGGGAGGGGGAAAGACGACTGCTGTAAATTGGTCAGGCTTCTGATTAGTGATAAGCAGCTTCCTGTTCTGATATGGGCAGTGTACAGGAAGTGGAAGAAAACCGAAATGGTGGAGATGAAAGAGATCACAAATGCACCCCCAGTGATACTAAACAACAGAAGATGGACTGAAAACTCTTGCTAATAATGTATCTCCTAACAGCACCCCCCCCCTCTGAGGAAAAGCTTAAAGAAACACTAGAATGCAAAGGTACACAATGACTAAGTTTGTTTACTAAGCGCCCCTTATTTCATAACAGATCTGCGTTATAACTGACATTCCTACATCTATCTGGGCAAAGACCACTACCTTTAATTACCACCTTCTCCTGCAATGACTGCAGCTAGGAATGTAATTCAAATGGATGCTTTTAGGTGGTTTAATGGTTTTTGTTTTGTTGTGTGTTGCTGTTTAACACAAAACCACTTTTTCCCATATAGCCGATTATGCCAGTGTGGGGAGAAAGAAAGAGGAAGAAACAAAGACTAGAATAACTGTACTACACAAAATATTTTTGTTGATATAAACTGTGGCTTAACAGTCAATTCCACCAGCTTCACACTTAGCAAAAAGGCTTGCAACTGTAATCTCCACTTCACGGCTTAGAAATTTTGATTAGTTAGATGAGAGTGGCAGCTACATTTATTAGGATATGACCATCCCAGTATTAAATTCAAAAGCAAGGCATGGGATATGGAACAAATTTCATTCTAATATCTGTTGCAGCTCTGGAAAAAAATCTAAAATCTTACAAAAATCTAACAATCCTAAATATCAATGCAGGAACTAACAGCCAGCGGAAAGCAGAGATTACTGAGAAAAAACCATTACAAAAAACTCAGAAGTTTCTGCCAAAATTGTACATACAGTATCAGGGATAAAGTAATTTCAGAAGACAACTGAAAAGGCAAAAACTTAGCTGATGAGAGTCTTACATGAGTTGATACAGCTGAAAAGCTCTTTAAATACAAGCCTATACTGCCATTTTCCAAACAAGTAGTCAGCAAAGACTTTGTCTCTACAAAATGTAGTTTCCTGCTTTCTGTTTGCAGAAGTAGCTTTGATTGTCTTTGATTTCTATTTTAGAAGTATAAAACAACTTAATCTACATTCAGTACCCACAAATATCTAGAACTAACATCCAGTGTAAATTAAATAATCATTTGAATTTAAACATGAGGTTTTCTAAAACCACAAAATTAATCCCTTTCAAGAATCTGTAGAATCTCTCAATCTGTGCTATTACAACTGTAGTTTAACCAGCTGAATTATATATGCCACAATCCCATTCACCAAAATTAAATTTGTAAAGAAAAAATAATAATCACTCCTCTTGAAATAGGTAATGAAGAGCAATACTTGAGAACAGGTACTATACTGGAGTCTGAATTACCCAGAAATCAAATTAAGCAAAAGATTAACACTTTATAACATAAAGAGACAAAATTTAAGTCTCTTTACTGGAGATGCTTCTGACTTCAAAGAATCTGCAGTGAGTGAACAAAAGCAAGCAAGGGACTAAAAGAGAGAAGACTGCCTCTTGCATTTTGAATCTCCTGCTAGATTTTGAGACTTATCTGGAAAATAGTTCAAAGAACTTACAGTTCTTCCTTTGTCTGTTCATCACAGTAAAAGCCACACGCACAGTTCCCAAAGCTGTGGTAGGGCTTTCACGTGGAAATGTTGAAACCTCTCACTTTTCTACTCATAGAAAGTTTTGCTTTTTGACAACACTCCATATGGGACGGTGAAGCACTTCAAGGAAACGTGTGACAGCACAGTAAATGAACACAACTCATCATACCTCAGACTGGGAAGCTGTTTCAATCCACACAAGATTACAAGTCGTTCAATGCAACATTAATGGGAGTATCACAGTAGGGAAAAAAGTAGTCTGAGAGAGTAGCTTGAATAGAAAAAAAAGAGCCCCTGTTTAAACCATCAATTAGGTCAAACAAGAGATTTAATTATCGTTTCAAAAATGTGCATACCATAAATAAAAAATTGGAAAGACATCACAGCGAAAAGTATTCTAGGTAGGCAGGAGTTTGGACTAACAAGACATATTGGCGGAAAAGGTTATTTTTCCTCTCTATCAGTAAACAGATCAGATGCAAACATTCAGAGATGTACACAACAGGCACACAATAAAGATGCAAAGATGTCTGCAGAGAAGCAAGGGGAAACAAACCATTTGAGAGCTATTTACTTTGAGCATACATTATCCAGTAAGGAAATACATAACAACGAACACAAAAATGCAATCATCATGAAAGCACAAAACTGAAGCATCAGTTTGAAGATGGGAGACCTGAAAACACTTAGAATTTCAAGACCTTAAGAGAAAATACTAATATGTTGTTTCTGAAGGTTACCAATCAATGCAGTCTCTCCTCTCACCTAAGATGGGTGCAACATTCTTAGTATCACTGATACTAAGAGTTTTAGAGTCCATCAATACCCTACTACACTGAATAGCATTCTTCACCATGAGATTTACCATAAGCAATAAGCTACAGAGAAATAATTCACCATCTTTATAATTTCTCTGCCCGTTTAAGCGACAGATCAACCTACCACTTGCAAGATAAACATCCATACATTTTTCAGTCACCTTTCAGCCTATTCATTTTGACCACATGAATTAGCTCTTCATTTGCTGCACTTATATACCTTAAATATAACAGCTCTTCTTAAATAGGGAAAGCTTAAAGCACAGAATGACACCATTTCTCCATTCCTCTCCAAACTACTAATGGCACTGTATATATCCTTGGCATCATCCTTGACTCTGAACATGTCTCCATTCATTATGCTGTCAGCAAAATCTCGTCAACACATTTACCTGTACAGGAACAGCCTCTACCCTTCCAGTTATACAGTCACCCTGTGCCCAGTCTGAATATATATATATACACATGCACACATGTGTGTGTATGTGTATGTGTATATTCCTTCACCATACACCATCATGTAAACTTCACAAAGAGCATCTCAAAATACAGTGACATACCTTATAAGCACTGCAAAAAAACATTCCAGAAAATACCTTCACAAAATCTTCCCAACCACATAAGAAATTTGATTACGTTTCCTTAAAAACTTTTAGTTTTTTGCACCTCCCATCTTTCAGCTGAAAAGTAACTGAAAATACAAACCAGGAAAGCTTGATCACTGAAGTACTTTCTAAGGAACCAACAGCCTTAAGTAAAAAACATGCATTTTCTATCTTAAAGAAAACAGAAGCAAGCTCTTAGAAACATCTGAGGCAGCCTCTTATATTTCAAGGTTTATTTTTAAAATATTAAACTGCACAGTGATGTTACACATTTGTAATGTTGTCCTCTCCTTTCTCCAGAACTACAAAGTTTTAATAAAAACATGAAGTAGCCAAGTTAAGCATAAAAATAAAGTTTAAACTAAGATTGTGCCCATCAAATTAGTGCATCCTCATTATTGTACCACTAAGCAACACTGTTCTACAGTTCAAACATCTGTCTTCATACACTACTCATTTTTCTACAACTCTGAAGTTTTATCTTATGCGTATTTGGCACACATTACTGTAAATGGTTTATCAGCCCCACCTCTACTGAATGAATCCAGTATCTTTTCAGTCAAGGAAGTCCAACAGAGAACCAAAACCTCAAAAGAAGAAGAAAGTACAGAAAAATGAGATCTTCTCTATGTATAAAACACATTACACATATGGGACTTTGATGAAGAGCAGACACAGTTTATTGTCAGACCATACCTGTCATCAATCTGCCACCTGTGGAATCCTGATAGAGACAGAAATGCATCAATTATTCTTCACACATTCACTGAACTTGACATATCCCTTTCCTGATGTACTGCATAAATTAACTCTGATATTCCTCAATGTAACTGCAACCTATTAATCAAAAACTTCCAAGAAGTTTACTATACAATGCATACACTTGCATCCTTATCAAATAAAATACAATGCGGTTTCCCAAGTAGATTCCACTCTATAATCTGACCCTTATTTATGTATCTTGATCCTTATTTATAAATCTTCAAACAGGATTTAGGTTGGGCATATTTATTTCAAATTCAAAATATAAAAAAATCTTTAAAAAAAAAGCTTTGCTGCATGCAGAAAAAACACTCAGGGCTTAATTCCAGAAAGCCAAAACTATGTTACCAGATACAACATATTTTGTGAAACGGTACCTCTCTACTATTTTTTCCCCTGCAAGATGCTTTATAAGCTTTTTATGCTTATTATTAAAATTTAAAACCATTAAGCAATTTTTTTAGTGTAGAAAAGGCAGTAATGAGGTTTTAAAAGATATTTACTAGAAATTAGTTTCTCAACTGAATAGGTTGGCATTCTAAAACAACAATGCCTGATGAAATCCATTATATCTAAATGGATTAAAATACCTGTTCCCTTTAACGACACTTTTACTTCAAGGCAGTATCTCACACAACATTTCCAGCAGTAGTTAAAGCAGCACATTAATAATCACGCCATGTTCTTACTGTAGCAACAATAATTTCTGGTAGCCATTTTCTTTCCAGCTTCAACACCGTTTAAAAGCCAACAGTCCTTCCTGCAACCTCTGTATAAACCCAAAGGCAGCAAGCTGCTCAGCAGTTTTCTCTGGCTACACTCTTCAGATGCCTCCCTCCAGAGCATCTTCAGTCCAATGTACTTACCTATCGGTATTCTCTAGAGCTGCACTCAACTCAATTTCAGTTTAACTAATGGAAATACAACAGCATGGCAGTTCCCCTTTTATAAACCCCAAACGACCAACCCCCACATTTAGGAGACTGAACAGTTTGCTACTAAAGAATATTTTAAGGAGAGAGCAGCGCTGCAGTTCATTATTTTCACCTGCAGGCGCTAAGAATGCACAGCCCAGTACAGGATCCCCAAGCCGCAGGCAGCACCTCAGTCACTGCAGCCACCAAACCTTCGCAGATCCCAGACTACAACATCAAAGCCAGTGCTGCAGCCAAAACCAATTTCTTAATAGACTTATTCTGAATATCTCTGAACTTTCTACATTTTAAGGCAAACTAGTATACACATTCATTTCCAAGTTTTCCTCTGTGTTTCTAAAGTCTTAAAAATGACAAAACTTGAAACACTTTCTTGAATTGACTGCAATGCAGATTTTAAAAACAGGTTGAACCTAATATCCTACAGCTCAAAATTAGTGACAAATGACTATTTTCTTCTTTCCTAAAAAAATTTTTAAAAAATAAAATATTAAAAAAAAAATAAAAAAAACCTCCCCTTCTTGCTATCATGACAGTTTGAAAGAAAGCAGTAGAGAACAGAAAGTGAATTACATAAACATTTGTAACGGCAATGGCAGGAAATAGTGAACTGGTATTGGCACATAAGGTACTCCCTACAAAACAGGATCCTAAACCCAAATTCAGTTCCTCACAAGTTTGTTCCAGTTGAAAGGGTAGCTATGCTGGGATCACGAGCTCTAATGCCTGCTGTTGTCTGTCTAGACAGTGTTTCTGACATTTCCTGACCATAGCAGGAAAGGGAATCTCCTGCTCCTATCCTCAGAGGAAGTGTATTTTCTGTGCCCATGAAAGTGTAAATTCTAATAAAAATTTCCTAGAGATTTCATGCACACTTTTCATAACTATTCACAAAGCTTTGCCCATGAAGTGCTAAGAAATACCTCATATATAAGGAAGGTAGGCTTATGGTGAACTCTGAATTGGTGTGGCAGAGATTTTATTCTGATATCCCTATGACAGCACCTTCCAGCAGAGGACAGACTAGATACTCTAGGGTATCACTCCCTATAAACAGCACTGTTGCTTTTAAACAGCTTTCTTCCTTATCAGAGGACTAAGCTGTGACTACAGTGAATGATCCAGAAATAACCATATAAAAATAACCATATAAAACGATCCCCCCAAAAGACAAATTCCTAACCAATCACCTAAAAATATAAGTTCCAGCACTGCCATTCTTCCAGCAAAAGCTTTTTCCAAATAAAATATACACATATTTCATAACAGGATTCAGCCACTGCTTATCAGATTTGAAGTGAAGCTACAAAGTGTTTCCTAATTGGGTTGATATAGAAGTTATAATCTTTACAATCTATGAAGGAGCACTTTGGGGAGTCACATATACTTAGCCAGTAACATAAGGACTTCCCTTCATTTTACAAGAGCCTGCTTTTTGGTGACAGAGGAATGGTTTTGGTGAACAAGAGAAGTTATAATATGCTGTCAACACTATCACCTTAATAGCCACTGAAAATGTGGTTTTCACATTTTTCACATTTCACATCCATTCCTCAATGAGCTACTCAGTGTTCACTTTTGGTTTGGTGACACTGTAAGGTTCCAGCATTATCCATGGCCTACATAAACAGATAGAAACTATTTCCTACCTTAGATAAGCTGTAGCAATGCAACGCAACATAATCAAGCCAGTTGTCTTTTATTTTACACTTTCATGCCAGATAGCTGCATTAGTGTTTTCTGAATAGAAATAACACACATCTTACAACTGAGGTTATACTACCAGACCTGGCAAGCAAACTGGGGAAAATGCTTCCACATCCCTCTTTGAAATGTAGTTTCTGACCACATAGTGGTAGTTACTGTCATGAACACTCAATCAAGCCAGTCATCACCAGCACCACTACCACAGTTCAGGTCTGACACAACATCCACATCTCGGTAGTAAGCTCCTATTTATGGTCCCCGTGTTCAATTGGACAGGTTCAACAAGCTTTATTACTAATATAGTCATCATACAGGAGTGTTTCCTATAGTAAAATTTCAGAGTTTACTAAAGTTACTGCCTTTGCTACAAAATTATTCCATGAAAATAATTTTTCTAGGAAGCAAGTGTTTTCAAGATCTACCCGAAGGATTCAACTCTAATTATGTAGTACTTTGAGGTCTACTTTCTAAACTGTTTAATAAACATTTATGGAATCTCCATGAGAAATTGCAAGAAGATGCAGGAGTTCTGTGCAGGCTTCACTTCAAGATTAGGATTTCATTAATCTTTCTCTTTTCAGCCTTGAACCCTTTAAATGCTTGTAGATTTGTTCACCTCCTTTTCTTTCAGGCAAAAGCTTAAAATTATTGATTCTTTTGCTATTTGAATTAGTTCTTCCAAATACATAAAGAGAAATGGAACAACTTAGTATTTCCAGAATGCCACACCAGTTATCCTCACCTGTGCATATCCAGCCCATTGGCTGTCCTTGGGCATCTCATCCAGTTGTAGCTGAAGAATCTCTATACACTTGATTAGTCAGTTTTCCTAATCAGAGCAGGTTTCCCAACCAAACTTTCAAAAGCAGCTCAAGAAACAGAAGAGACAAGAGATACTCTAAGACTGTTTCATATGCTTTACACTGGATTACTAGGATAGCATAAAAGAATTGGATCTGCATGGGCAAAGATTTCAGAAAATCAAAGAGCATAAATGGCACAAATCATTCACATCATTACTCTGTTTCAGAATCTAGACAAGATTTTTTAATCAAAGCACAGAAACTTGTATATTTCCCATCCTAAAAAGGAAATAACCCCAAGACAGAAATATTTCCTTCTAGCAAGTAAAGAGCTTGTATTATTCACAGTAACAACAAAGCTTCTTAAAACAAACCAAAATCAGCACCAAAGATAAAGGAAATTTTGCCATCGTTTTGGTCACTCACAGTTAAACTAAAAAAACCCTGAATACCTTGTTCAAAGGTTTCATAAATTCACAATGACTAACATGTCCCAAAAGCTTAGTGTTCTACACCAACAGAGGTTCTGTGCCTTCTTTTGGGCCCATAAATATAGCTGACTATTTGCCTACTGACTGGCCCCAGAGCTGCTATGTTTCCTCATTATTGTGAATTTTGTAAGCATACAAGTTAGATTTCAACAACTCATGTTTGTTTTCCGCTGAAACACTGAAGAAAATATGCCTAACGCTTAAATTTTGAGAGAATATGTATGAATATGAAGTGTGGTTTAAATGGATAAAAGGAGGAAGCATAACTTTTCCTAAAGTTCAAAGACAACATACAGAAGCATACCAAAGTAAAGCAATTCTGCTAAGAAAGTTCAGAACTTACTCAAAACCTACCTAATCAACTTTATAAACAGCTTCAGAGAAAACAAGAGCCATGAATGACTGCAGAACTCTGATAAAAGTACAAAAATACACATGATATTGTTACAAACTTAAGAAATAACCTGTCTTTATCCTCAGATTCACAAAACTAAAGAAATTCCAAGAACAAATAAAACAGAAAATGAAGGAAGTTACGGCACAGAACAGGTCAACCTCTGCAAAATTAAGCCTTCAGAATATCCTAGCAAAGCTCTTCCTTGAACCAGAAAACTGTTTGGAATTTACTATATTTAGAGGAAAACAGTGAAATTTGAATCTTTGATTTTTTTATGAGGTATAGGCAGCCACAAAACACTTGGATTTGTACTTTAGTCTTGAAAAGCCGAGAGGATTCTGGGGTGGAGGTTTTTTTTGTTTTCTGGTCAGGGCAGGTTTTTTTGGGATTGGGGGGGTGGGTGGGAAGTGAGGTGGGTTTTTTACACAAACAGGATTGTTCTGTGGAAAAGTATTAGTAACATTAATAGTATTGCTTTTTTTTTTTCAAATAGCTGCTGATTTAACATCATATAGGTTTGTTTTTTATTTCTAAATGCTAAAATCTCCTTTAAGGACGGAAAGAAACACTAATGAATCTAAAGAGACAGAAAACATGAAGAAAAAGAACAGCCTCGAGCAGGGAAAAACCAGAGCACTCTTTCTTCCTGAAAATGGCATTCTGGAAAATTACTTTAAAAATGGAAGAAAAGTTAAGGTAAAACTATCTGTCAGAACAAAAGTGAAATCACAGAGATATTACTTTGCACAAAAGCACCTTAGCTCCTAGTATCACGAAGGTGGAAGAAAACTTTGATCAAAGAAGATCATGGAAACCACAACACAGGTGATCACTAATTAATCCTCCCTCCTTTATATTTACATCCTTGGAAAACATGCATCAGGAGCAGCTTAATAGATGGACCTAAAGCCAAGTTACTAGAAATATATTAAATAGAACTTTAAGTAAAACAGCACCCAGTATCCTGAAGATGAAAGCGATCACCTTGCAGAAATCAAACAAACCTACTTTTCTCTAAATGCCTCCACAAGTAAAAAACCCCCCAAAATACAAAAACTAACTCATCATTAATGCTCCAAATGACACGAAGGAAGGTCCTGCTGTGATACTGCAGTACTTCTTGTGCACAAAAAAAAAAAAAAAGATGAGTTGATAGCCATCTCTCAAATTTCCTAATGGACATAGCTGAACTTCTGAAGAGACTACAGAACCTGGATGCCTTCCTTTTAACACAGTGTCAGTACATTATCCTAAATATTGCCTTCCTTTAGAACTTTGTATGATGTTCCAAAACACAGTATTTCAACTTTTGTTTACCTGTATACAAATGCTGATAAATATCTGTAAATATATACAAAGAAACATTACTGCTTATTTTTTCTTGACATAACTCCTTAATAAACAAGTCATCATGTCTCTGCTGACTTCTGGTAACACTTCACTGGACTAAAAAACGGAAAGCAAATTCCAAAGTTGCTTTTAGTGTCTAAAAGACATTTCTAAAAATGAATTCTCACAGTAGCTGTATGGTATTTTTAGAAATACTGTGATGTTTCAGTTATATAGGAACCTGGATGGCTTCTCCCAAGCACCATTTCTATTTTTTCATTCTCTTTTGTGTAAAAATACGTTATGCCTTCTAGTGCTCATCACTGCTGGTAAAACATAGAAAAGCAATAGTAGTCTTACCACTGTGGTAGAGTGATACCAGGAGAACAATTTTTTTCTGGACAAGCTGCTCCTCTTCCTCTCCAAATCTCACACATGCCAGGAAAGAAACAACCTGTCTCATCCACCAGCTTTTTTAACCACATGTACAGCAGTGAGAATCATACTGAATGTCCTCAGCAAGTCTCACAACCTCCAGAGTTCGGGAACAAGGGCTCGGCATTTAGGGGAATATGGCACAGAACACCAGTGATGTACCTACCTTACTCAAAAACACTAACAAAAGGAAAGGTCTCTAAGAATTCATGCTAAAGCAGCCCACCAACAAGTCTACTACTTTTCATCACTTAAGTCACTACTGTCCAACACAGCCAAGGCTTTGCCAGGACACAGAAAAAGACAATCACTATCCTAAATCACTTTTGTAAGAAAACAAGTCAAATAAAACAAACATTCAATAGTTTCCCCAAAGCAAAGATCTAGAAAGACAATGGACAGTACCTACTATCTTTGGTTTACATAACAACACAAGCAACCTTTCCACCTCAGTTTCTGCAACATTTCAGCTCAACTTGCATTCCAGACATGCAAGTTCTACTCCATCCTATTCTGCAATTGCTCCAAACCCTTCTAATTTTTTCACTGCAGTTTATCTAGGTTAATTCACCATCACATGTCTCCCCAACTTATCTTCCCTCTTTTACCCCAGAAAAAAAAATCCTGTCACAACATATTTTTTTGTTAATAACTACCTGATTAGGGAGTTCTAACTGCCATTTTGTTCTCAACTTTCTACAAGACAAGAAACAGTTTTAGAAGTAATTTCAGAGTGCTAATATTCACAACAATTCATACACAGTGCAGTTATTTGCACTACATGCCACAGATTCTCAGTTTCAAAGTTTTGCCCAAGAACACAAAAGATCAGGTAATTTCAATATGGCAATAAGTATGTTAAGAAAAAGGAAGCAAAAGAGGGCAGAGTACTCACTTCAGTGTGGGAGAGAACTGCGGGAAGCCAGCTGCAGAACTGCCACTTCCCACTCCCTGTGATAGCACACACACAATCAAGACTTTCTCACAGAAGATACACTCACAGCTATGGTATTAAAATTAAAAAACTCAGTACTGCTGTGTAAAGAAAAAAAAGTTATATCGGAAGTTTGCAGGCAGAGCCTGTCCTCTGTTGAAAATATTGTTTCTAATACCAAGTCAATTCAGTAGCAACAACAAAAATACAGCTGTTGGAAAAAAATATTCCAGTTCTCTGCCCTCCCTACCACTTATCACAGGGGAGAACACAGAATCCAGTGTCTTTGGTGAAGGCTCCTACAGATATTCGTAAGAATACACAATATTCTTAAATGCATAAATACAATAACCTACATAAGTATAAACAAAATAATAAATACAATAACCTACAACCACTCTTTGGGTTATTGGTAGCCTAATTTTAGGATACAAATTCTATAAATTTCCAAACTCTTCTGACAGAAAAAGATAAATCCAGAAAACTAAGTTAATATCAGAGACAGTTCCTGAAACTCTACAGTCACAAAACTTGTATATGCCCACATCTGAAGATAAAGAAAGGTTATCAGCAACATTATAAACATTAAGGGCTTTCCAAAAGCAAGCATCAAAAATTATATCACATAGTGTTCCTGGGAGAGCTGAGTAGAAGCAGAAACAAACAAGCAGAAATACACTGAGGACAACCACTCCAGAAAATAAAAACTGAAGCTAAAATACAAAAAAAACCCAAAACTGTCACCCAGTACACTCAAAAAAACCCCCAACCAAACCAAACCAAGGAAAACCCTAAACCATAACCACCACCCATCACCCCACTGACTGCAGCCAGGCAAGTAACAGACACCAGTCACTTCCTACCAGCAGCAGCAAGCAGCAGCTTCAGAGCTGCCACACTTTACAAGCAGATATAAGGATGAGTTTTCCAAAAGCAGTCGCCTGATCTCCTGTTGTATGCCTCCTCTGGAAAACTCACCCCTGTCCCTCCCAAAGAGCCACACTGGGAAAGTAGATGGGATAAAGCACAACTCAATGCCATCAACGTACCAAAATATTATTCTGTGAAAAGGCAGGCAGAAGGGATTCATTACTACATTTCAATGCTTACATTTGCTAAGGAATTCCTTGTCTTTCACTCCAATTAAAAATGGCTGCATCAGGTAAAAGCCTGTAAATAAAGGTAAATTACACAAGGGATCATTTGCTGTGGAAAGTACTTTTACAAATGGGTGCTAACAGTTGGTCCAGAAAACAGGGAAGGTGATCTCGATTCATGAATTCAGCTACAATTAGACCAATCAATAAAGCACCTTTAATTCCTCCCATCCTGTTTCCCAAAATGCACCCTCTCTACTGTTCTACTGCTTTGTTAAAACCAACATTATCAAGTAGCTATTTAAGGCAAGCAAAAAATACAAATCATTTGTACAAATACAATCATTCAAATACTCACATAAAATGTCCCTTTATGAAGAAAAAAAGGGACACTAAGTATGGTAAGTATCTAACTTATAGCATTCAGCATACTGCGAAGTTACGACACACTAACAATAGGCCTGAAATATTCCTAAACCCAGACATCTAACCTTTATTCTGATTTGAGCATGAACTTTGCATAAACTGGATTAAGTTTCAAGAAATACTGAATTACTAAATAGCCCATCATCCTTAAACTAGTTAATTATTTGTAAGACAAAGCATTCAACATCAATCAATAAACATCAACTAGAGAATTCCATTTCCAGTATCTGGATTTAATATGAACCATCAGTTCCCATACCAAGAGCATCACAATTACTTCTACTGAAGTGAGAGGTCTCTGCAATCCCAAATTTGCTCTAAAGTATGATATCAGTTAACATTTAGTGTAACCAATACACACTATTAAGCCACTCTCTTCCCCCATTTAACCTCACTAGCAATGCAAGGGAACGGCTGCAACATTTTGTCAACCTAATTGCTGCTGTATACAGTTGAACAGTGACAGAAAGGCAGCACAACTGGATTTAAAAGAAATTATTTTATATGACATTATTTTATAACATATTTCATTATGAAATTTTAAAAAAGCTTGCTCCTTCTCCTCTACCACTATGGGTAAATCCTATAGATTCTGGGTAGACTTGGTACCAAGACTGACTACACGACACTGAACTGCAGACTAGGTAAGTAACAGAGTCTATCATGCTTTTTCAAATTTTGAAAACAACATGTATTATAAGTTTATGCAAACTTATTACATGGTCTTTCTTGCTGAAGAACTGTGACTTGAGCATCAAATTACATCCCATAGGAACACTGCACTGGAGAGGTGCATGGCATTTGCATCTGTTTTTATGTGGCCATTTGACATCCTTGCCATCAAAGCGCTTTTCTACAATTCTGTGAACTAGGTGGGCATGCCTTCTACCATCACTGCTTGCATGAAAGGGTCATATTAATTGATCTAAAGGACACAATGTATACAAGCATTGACGTTTATGCAAGCTTTCTGTCTGGATTTTTCAAGGTTTTTTGTTGGGTTTTTTTTGTTAATTAGGCATCAGGATATTTTTTCACGATACCACAAAGGTATGAAATCCTTTAACTCATTCTGACAGTATCTTTACGTACATCAGACAGAGTGACCAACAATCACAGTTTCCACAGGTAACTTAAGCTCTTTATGCAGTACCAATATGAAGTTTGCATCTACATTCATAAAAAAATGCAGCAAGGAAAAATGTTAATTAACAAAAAACAGCTTATAGATTTGGCTTATAGGCAGAGTGCTCAAGAAAACCAATCAATCGATTTTCAGACAAGACAAACTGGTTTTGGTTTATTTCACCAGGAATTCCTTTACACTCTCAGTAGAGCGGACATTATGTTCCTCTGAACAAATCTGGTTTTGGAGGCTATGCCAAGTTTTACCCAGGCTTAAAATCAATTTAAGTGAGTGCAACATTGTTCAGTTTTATTGTCATTTTCCCAATCTCTGGATACATAATACAAAATGCTCTGCAATCCAAAGCACAAAAGAAACTAATTGAATGTGGCTTGTAGTAACTAACCTTGGAGCAATGCATTTGGTACTAAAAGAAAAAAGGGAATAAAACACGTGTCTTAAGGCAGCCCTCTGATAGCCACATCACTTGAACTTTGCTAAAGATAAAAAGTTGTTTGAAAATGTAAAAATATGAGGACGGTGTTTCTGTCACAGTGAATCAGCAGCTGTTCAAAAACCTTTACTTCAAACCAACTTCAGGTGAAACTGCAGAGCAAGTGACATAACCATTCTGTATTTTCTCCAGTTTTAAGTTCTCAACACTTTTAGAAGCCTGAAAGTGTTTGAAGCTAATAACTCTGTGTAAGCATGTGTGTGCTTTATTACCATCAAGAATTTTATTCCTTTTTCAATTCCATTTTCTCCATAAGTGACTTGAAAAGACTTGAATTAAAAAAGAATACAAACTAGTAGGCTGTGCTAATAATTGCAAGCATAAGCACAAACTATTACTCAAGAAATTCCACTGACATTCAGCGTCTATATGAAATTCGGTTATTTTAAAGTCAAAGGCATTGCCATTTTTGTTTAATATCCTGTTTATTCATCTACTGATGCTCCTATTTCAGTCAATCTTTTCTGTATTAAATAATCTCACAAAGATGCTCCAAGTGGTCAGTGCCTTAATCTCCTACTAGCCAGGTCACCTGCTGAGAGTTCAACTCCCTTTCTGCATTAAGAACTTTCATACTTTCCTAGGCACATTTCTCCTAATGCTACTAAGCATAAATCAGACACTGGACTTCATGAACCTTTAAGAAAAAAAAAAAGAAAAAAAAAAGTCAGTAGTACACCCTTGGTTGATTGGTTTGGGGTTTTTTTTTAGAATTTTTTTTTGTGATATTTGCCCAGGACTTTTTTTAATTAAAAAAATAACAACAACAAAAAAAAACCCAACAAAAACCATGCAGACTGATCAAAAGAGAAAAAAATGCATAAAAAGACAAGTCAAGTCTTTTTGGTGACATTATGGGTGTTTTTCTCTACAGAATTCCTGTTCCTTGGGTAGGTCCTTTTAGTAAAAATGAAATCAGTTGCAAATATCAGAAGAAACTATTCTAAGAAGATATTCTGAAGATTATTAATTTCAATTCACACTGTAATTCTTGTATAACTCTGCACCATATCCATCTGCAGTTACATTAAACAGGTTTGCAACATCAGCTCTGATTCTAAGTCAGTGTAACAGGATTGTCACACTGCACTGCTCTTTGATGCACTCTGGTTAAACTCCTCTCCAATAAGAAAATTGCTGCATTTTCTCTACACCTAAATGACCCACTAAAAGCTTCCCCAGATTTATTCTGCATTGTCCAATCAGTCCATTTATTTTGTCCTCAAATCACCAACCTTGCACAAGTCAGGCAGTAAAGAGTTCTACACAGAAGAATCAAATTAAGTTACCAAAAGTCTGAAGCACTTCACCCTCTACTGTGAAGAATCTTCTCTTTAAAATTTGTTTTATCATTTGAATCAAAAATTATGTTGCAACTGGTATTTAAAAACCCTGTCAATTAATTAATATGTTAATTCATTATTTTATACAACATGAAATAACTTCTCCCTCTAAAATCTGGAGGACATTCATTCCTCATATGTGTTTGAAAGCAAAGTTCCATGACACAACCTTCATAATTAAATTATGTGCTGGAAAGGGGGGCAGGAATCAGAGTGTCACCGCAAATGAGATTTTGCTTAAAGGGCTAGTGCTGTACAGCATTGATGGAAACCTATTTTGATATATCATATTTGTTTTCCGTTACCACTTGATCTGTCACTCTACCACGACAGAGGTATTGCCAACAAGGTGAAGGTTACACACAAGCCATAAGAAGAAAAAAACTTTCTACATTTTACACAAGTTCGATTTGTCAAGATGATGCTCATCACTGCAAGCTGGTAACGCAAACTTTGTTATAGACCGCCAGATCCTGAAGCTGCTGGGAGCCCGAACACACGACTTTGATACCTGAACTGGTAACTTTTCCCTCGCTGCTGTAAACCACCTCTGCGCCGGGAGCTCTACCACCGCTCCCGGGGGCACACGGGCCAGCGCCGCGGCGGGCCGGGGACTCGCCAGCCCTTTGTACCGACACCAGGCGCTTCAGAGTCTCTCCACACCGAGGAGGAGGGGAACGAAGGGGAGGGTGAGGAGCGCACGTTCCCCCTGTCCCAGAACGGCAGCAGAACCTTTCTCGGGCTGGCCGCCCGCTTAGGGGAGCAGCGCGGGCGAGACCCGCAGCAGGGAGACGCGCGGCGGAGCACAGGCGGCCCTGCGGGACCCGCCGGGGCGGGCGGCGGCAGGGCACGGACGCCTGTGGACCTCCCAGGGTGACCCCGGCCACCCTCGAGCGACGGCATTGTCCCGCCCGGCCGCCCCCGCCCGCGGGGCATTACCTGGCTCCCGCGGCCGCGCTGCCGCCGGCCCGGCCCCAGGCCCCGAGCGGCGGCCCCGGGTGGCCCAGCTCCTCCGCGCCTGGCAATGGCGGCCGCCCCGCTCCCCCTCCCCGCTCCGCGCTCACTGGCTGCGCCGCTTCATGTGACCGAACAAAACCCTCCTCGACACAGCCCTTTGTGTCCCGCCCGGCCGGGGCACCGGGAACGCCGCTCTCCGGCTCGGGGGGGTGGCGAGGGGCGCTTGAGGGGACGGAGAGAGGCGACAAGGCGAGCTGGAAAAGGAAGGGCCGGGGAGGGCAGCGCCTGCCGCGGCTGCTCGACCTCCGCCAAGCCGCCGCCCCGGCCCGGCCACTTACCGCGGCGCGGGTGGCTGCGGCCGAGCCGCGGTGCCGCACCAGGTCGGAGGCGGCCGCCATGTTCCCGATGCGGCAGGATGGGGCAGAGCCGCCCGCTCCGCCACCCGCCGCTAGGGCGGCCGGCCCGGCCCGACCCGGCTCGGCCCGGATTGGGTGGGCTCCGGTCGGCCCGGCCCGAGCCCTCCGACCTGCGGGGCCCTGCGCCTCCCGCTCTCCCCCTTCACTCCGCGGCCGGGCGGGGGCGGCGGGGGCGCGATACAAAAAAATAAATCGTAACGGGAAACTCACGGGCTCGCCGGGCTGTGCGTCACGCCGGGGTTACGTCCTGCGCGCGCCGTGGTGACGTCATCGCGCAAGCCGCCCGACCGCCCCGCCGCTCCGCGCGCGGCTACACGCACACGCACACACGCGCGCACGCGCCCCACGCTGTGCGAAGGGCGCACGCGCACGGCATCCTCCCCCTTCCCCCGCAGGGAGCGCGCGCCCCTTCCCCGCCGCGGCAGGCGCGCGCCTTTCCCGGTCCCGGGAGCGGCTCCGCGGGCTCGGAGGAAAGGCTCCCCCCGCGCGCGGAGGAAATGTCCCCGCGGGCGGCTCCCTAAACGCGCCGGGCGCACGACGCCGCCTGCCAGCGCGGCCGCCACCCGCCCTGCGGGCTCCCCTCACCTCCGCCGCGCGCGGGGGCGGGCGGCCCTTCCCACAGGCCTGGGAAACCAGGTCAGGTGTGGCAAGATCTGCGCCGGAGCGCTCCCGAGCCAGCGGGGAGGCAGAGGCAGGCTCAGGCTGCTGCGGACGGTGCCAGGGGACGCGGGGAACCTGAGCCAGCGGGCACGGCCCGGGGGGCGGGAAGCCACGAGATGACAGAAAGACACGTTCGGTGCCATTCTCTCCTCAGATTAATGCTGCGGAAGCAAACCCCGGCTCACAGACGGAATTCTCCCGGAGCAAGGGGAGAATGCTAAGTGCATAGAGACTGCTTAGATGAGTTAATTTTTTCCTTTCAGACTAGCTGGGCCCGGGGGATTTCATACTAGAGTGAGAAGCTGCTAAAGGCAACGTTAGAGGTGTGAGCGGTGGTCAGCGAGACAACAGATACCAGGAGAGAGGAAGAGGAAAGACGCGACACTTGTCATTCAAAAGGGGGGAATAGGTAGAGCCAAGCACTGTCAATCATTCCAGATTCTATTCCCAGAAAAGTACTGAAGCAAATAATCACACATCTTTAAGTACATGATAGCTAATGAAGTGGTAAGTTACAGCCAACATAGATTTGTCATAAAAATCACATCAAACCAAACTCGTCCCTAGCTCTGACAGGATAACAGGCCTTGGATGTGAGTAGTGCTCGGTTGGTTATGGCTTGACTTGAGTAAGATTTTTGACACCATCTCAGAGAAGTCTTAATTGAGCAAGCAAAAGAGATAACATAATTAAATAACTGCAGTGGTGCAAAATTACATCAGCAACGTTTCACTGTGACAAATAGCACAACAGCAAATAGGGTTCGCTGCAGGTGGGTATGTTCTGAGTGTGGTACCAAGTCTAATTATATGAGTGACAGAATATAGTTTACATGGATTGGATTTGCCAACAATGCCAATCTGGCAGAGCTGGAAGCATATTACAGCAAAAGAAAAAAAATTAAAAGTCTTCCTGAAAAAATAGTTGCAGAAATATGATGCAATTGAATAAATACAAGTGCCAACTTCAACATTTAAGCAGGAAAATAACAATTGCACAATTGCAAGACTGGGAACAGATGAATAAACACCAGGTTTACAGAAAAGGGGCTGGGGATCAGAGTAAATCACAAACTGAACATGCATCAACAATGTCACACCATTGTGAAAAAAGCTGCAGTACAGAGAGATGCGTAAACAGAACTGTCATATCTAGGACATAGGAAGAATTCCTCATCTTTAATACTGGTGAAGCCTCATCTGTATGTTCAGATTTGGCCTCTGCATTTCAAGAAAAATTTCTTTCAAAAACTTCCAGTAGAAGACAGTACAAGGAAGACAGGGGGAAATTTCACCATTTTAAAAGATGTGACCCTAATTGAAAATAGGAATGTGTGAGATTTTTTAGTCTAGAGAATAAAAGACCATGGGCGGAAAAATCCATTGTTCACTGCAGACAAGGCTGAACGTAACAGCTTTAAACGGTACTGAGAAATTTCAGTTAGACATTAGGAACAGTTCTATTATGATATGGATAAATAAAAGTGGCATATATTCTCTACAGGATCCTGTAAATATTACTAGTATGATTTTTAATATTAACTTACATATCTGTAAGAAAAATATAGAAGCATTTGACTGCTGTGAAGTAATGAAGGCACACTAGGTAATAATTGTTTTCAGCATAATTTTCTGTAGCTGCAGTTACTATCCAAATTCCCAGATATCTGTTCTGATCCTATTTTTTTTCTGACAAAAGCAAATCCCAAAGGCATTTAAACATTTAATGTGTTGCCAAGATCTTATGCACAGGTGTAGATATCCCCTTTGGGAGTCTTTGTCATGTTACAATCAGTATAGCTGTGTGGCAACATATGTCACATGCTCAGCTAATTTGCTAATTTATAAACTTTATATATCACTATATATTCCACATTTAAAAATAATGTGTGTGTTAGTGCTCATGTAACCATCGTCTATCACAGCTTTTGCTTTTCTTTGCTTTTTCTCCATGGTACCAGAGGCTAATTTTCCCCAAAATCCATTAAATTCAGGGGTTTCTCTGGAGCTTGCCAGTTAGGAGAAGGCAGTGTGAGTGGTTTATGTTGTGGGACTGAGACCCACCAAACTCAACTCATTAGAGATGACTAAAAGGCCATTAAATAGGCCAATTTTCAATCTCCACTGAGTTAGACTGAATTCAAACTGATAGCCCACAGGCAAAAGGCTATGAATTTCATTAACAGTACCCCAAAGCATTCAGTCCCCTAATGAGTGCTAATATTATTCTTCTGAGAATTAAGCTTGTTTTCAGAAAATACACATTTATAAAATCGAGTCCTAATTATTTTGGAGCTTGTAAGGACAGTTTTTCCACTGCTTTTAAACACAAGAAACATCACCATCTTGTACAATCCACAGATTCCTTCTAAGAGTCTTACATCTTAGGTGCTCCATGCTAACCAAAATACAAATAAAAATGTGAAAAAGCAAATATTAATACTACCATTATGCTTCTAGCTGAAAATAATATATTTTATTGCACACAATCATTTTAAGGTCATCACATTTATTCAAAATAATTTTATCCCATACAAGGTAAGATTTAAGGAACAGCAATTCTTGCTTCAATTCTGCAACTAATAACTTAAGGAAACCACCAAATTCCGTAAAAAGAAGAAGATGCAGTGTTTTATTATATTTCACATCTATTGTGAACAAGTAAAATGCTTAGCATAAGAAAACCTGAACTTCAGTTCTAATGCTACCAAATCCCACAATTTATTAATAGTTTAAAGATATCTAGCAATTTTTTAATCTCACAACTTAATACTTGAAATAAGAGGCCCCATTCCATTAGCACTAGTGGACTCTTAAAAATGGTTATGATTCACATAATCTGTGGATCAAAAGGAAAATCCACATTTGCTGTGAATGAATACAGCACATAAATGCAATATTTCATTAAAATGGTAGTGTGGTAAAAGATTATGTCCAGTGGTGTCAGAAGTCTTTTTAGATTCCTAATTCCACTCCTGTTGGCATTTATAGTATGTGAAAAATAGTAGATGATCTTAAAGGTTGCCTGATGGATTAAGACATGAGAAATAGATACAAAGTGACACAAAACTGGGATTGCATGTCCACACAAAATACAAACTTTAGGACCAGGGAAGCATTTTAATGTCTGTAAAAGAACACGTATGGCCAGTAAAGAACCACACAATAGGATTCTTGAAAATCAAGCCAGATACTGCACAGCTGGCTTTTTGTTTGCAGGAATTCTGGCTGTGTCCTGTATTATTTCTCCACCAATGGAGACAACATTTAATAATAGTTAAAACAGCATTTAAAAATCTCTCAAGAGAATGATGCTGGTAGCTCCTCCTGGTCATCAACATGGCTACAAAAAGCTTAAACCAAGACAGGTTCTTTCAAGTTAGCAGCAAAGCATGATTAACTGGAACCAATTTAGAAACTGTTTCTTCATATAAACGTTTCTGTAGCTGAAGCTGCAGAGGGAGAGTTGGAACAGGTTTAAGCTGAAGCATTTTGAATGAAAGAAGACTGCAAATGCCTCCTTGTAACATACAGCAAAATCCCAAATGCCTGGAGGGAAAAACTTTTTAATGATAATTCCTTACATTTATATAGCACCTCTAATTCCCTAGGACCCTAAGCACTTCATTAACTCTATGCAAAAAGCTTCACCATGGAAATATAGCCACTATATACATCATTCCTTGAAAATTTCATATTCAGTTGACACATATTCTGGTTATCCTGTGTACAGCAAACAAAACAACAGATAAAATATTAAGCTACATAATTTTGAGTTATAGAACAATTTAAGGCTGTATGGTTTACAAAATGCTGTCATGGAATGGATGCATCACATTTAGCCCATTCATTTTCCTTCTCCATTTACTATTTCAATCTCATCTTTATACCATAGCCCTTGGTAGGAAATGCTGTCTTCCATAACATTTTCAAATTTGAAATTCAGGCAAAAATGGTCTCTATACGGAAAAGTAGCATCTTTTATTAAATACAATACTACAGTCTGAAATAGTAGAGTTTTTGAGTTCCTAAGATATACTGATGGGATTTTTTTAAGGTGAGATGGTTGTACTAATAAAATCACTTATCTTTATGTATAAAGTTTATCTTTGTCTTTAGACCCTTGTAACTACAAAAGCAAGCACACAGAAACATGGTATGAAAGATATCTGTTTCATTGCTCAACTTGCTAGTGAGTTTTTCTTTACAGAGATGTTTCTGGTTTCTGAGCCTTTGTTACAATGATGTAATGCTGATTTCACTAATATCCACAAATTTAGGAACTCAATGTACTGGTTGTTTCAACAAAGAGTAATCAACATTATTTCAACTGAAATATTAGAAGAAGTAATAAAAAATTATTTGGAGCAATTTAATTTATTTCAACATTGTAAAAACCAAAAGGGGGAAAGTGACTTTTCCTAATCTTTTTTTGCTGCTTGAGCTGTTGATTCATGTTTTGCTGGCTTGTTTGTTTCACAGGCTCTTTTAAGGTACAGTTGTCAATGCTAATTAAAGAGGATTGTCTCGTCTATTTTTCAGACAGAACAAAAAATGTATTTTATTTATAAATTTAGTCTCTGCTATAAATCAAGATATTCTAGTCATCTTTGTCAATATGAATTAAACTTTTAGAAATATCAGTAAAATAATAAGAGAGCACCAAAAGCATATAGGTAAAATTAAAACCATTAACCATTAAACCTATGCCTCTCTTAACAGTGATCCCAATATAAGGTTAGTTCTGAAATAAAATATTTTGCAACAGAAGGGTGTTTAGACAGCGTGCCTAGGGAAACATTACTGCTTGGCACTGTGGATTGCCTTTGGAACTGTCCTACTCTTGTAAATGTTTGAAATCTCGCAGCTAGGAGAAGATTGCTCAGATTACATAACAAAGACAACTGCCACTGTTTTCTCACTGCTCAGCTTTTGTCCATAGGCAATGGGACGAAGATTTCCGTGTCTGTTGCTTAGACCTGCTCTCCTTGGTAGGGCCTGTGACTGCAATTACAAAACAGCTTTTGTGAAGACAGCAGCTCATTCCCTGCTTCCCACAGTCATCTCCTGTTCTCAGTCCCTCCACTATGGAGTGTTCCTGTCATCTGCCACTGATCAGACGGGAGCAGCTGCTGGGGCAGCACTGCCTGCCTGGCACACCAGGCTCCATTCTTAGCTGTTCCACAGGTACCACCACAGTAAACATTATCAATTACAAATCCTGGATTAATTATCAATACCTTAGTCCTTATGCTGTTTTTTTTTATTTCATCAGGTGTTATTCTAATTCATCCTCCATTAAAAAGACAATAGCTAAGCCTACATCTGTGTTCCTTTCAGGAGGATCTGCCACCTCTCTTTTCACATCTGAGCTACTGAGCTCAAGTCTCACAGAATTCAAAGATCACAAGGAAGCACACTAGTGTAGGAAAATACCACCATATATTATAACACTGAACTTCTTAAAAACAATGCCTTGGAGAGCTGCCATTTGCATCACATGCAGGAAGCATCAATATATGAAAATATGCTATGAGCAACAAAATCATAACAAGTTTCTTCCTGAATCTGTTGATTAATTATAATTTAGTGTGAGAGGAAGAAAGCAGTGGCAATAAACTGGCCTTCAATAGATGATGGAAAAAGACCCATACCTAATAGGTATAAATTATCATACCTCTGCTTAACTGATGATTCAGTTCACATTATAGTGCCAAAATGATACACAGGGAGAAGACAGAAAGAGTAATTTCAAGATCCTTGTTTCAGGTGTCACACTGGTATCCTTAACATCCCCTTGCAGAGGTCACTGCACAAATGAATCCGGCTCCAACCACTATGGGCCATGTGCCGGACCTTTGCCACGACTGAGCTACGCTGATAGAGTGCTAGTGACGAGAGGGAAACTGCGCTAGGCCTGAGAGTGTCATCTTCTGTCTCCTTCAAGGTGTGTCACCCCACTTCCTACATCCCCCTCTGTGACTAGCACCAGGGTCACACCAGGGTCACACCCATGGCTGCAGCATGTATTAGAGACCAGAGCAAAGTCAATGCGGAGAATTAGTGACAAGAATCCTTTGAGGCACACTCCATCTCCAAAGTTGTGACTGCTCTATGTCCAGTGAGGGACACAGGTGGCACAACAGGGGGAACTCACCTCCCTCAGACAAGGACCATTTCAACACCCTCCCAAAAAGGAAAGGGCTTTGCTAGCCAAGCCCCACCATGTCTGTACTTCAAAGTCATCTGGCCAGATGGAAGCCAGGACAAAGATCCAAGTGAAGACATCTTCACCAAAACCCTTTGCCTTTAGAACCAAGTTCTATATGTTTTAACAGCACTTGAAAAATGAACAGTGTCTGTCAGTCGTCAAAATCATTGCCAGGCAGTATTTCTTTTCCCTGCAATTTCCTACTCCTCTGCCTGGTAGGCAATTGCTATATCAGGAATTCTGATTTCTCTCACCACTGCATGGACATACACACCTTCTTGTCCTTATGCCTGACATAAATACTAAAATCTTTATTATTCTTTGTTTGTAAAGTGCCAGAGGTTTGTGTACAGGAAGACATAGCAATCATTTTTAAAGAAGAATAAAGAAAGCAAAAAAGCATTTTACTACTATTAATGTGGAAGTACTAGGGATCTTATTTTGTGTTTAGGTAAGATCACAGAAGCAGAAAGTCTGTTTGATATGCCATACCTTCTGTTTGTTTATTAATTGTAAGGAGTTTGATTTTGATCAAGACAATTCATTATGAATATACTGAGTTTTCTAACATCAGAGATAAAGCTTAAAAAAAAACTACAAAAGCTTTTTTAGACTATATTGTAGTGTATGGATAAGTATACATCTTCAGGGCATAAAAACAGACATCTTTGTAATTGAATGCTGAAAAGGAGAGGGGGAAAAAAACTACATAAAACTGATAGTTTTACACAGTCTTAGAGTTAATATGCAATTGTGAAAAAATATTTATTAAATTTTGTGGTTGTACAGAATCAGTGTATGGCATGGTTTGTTAATAAAAAATAAAAGACCAAGGTACAACCTAGGGTTATTATAATGACAGCATTGTTGCCCATTAATTTTTCCCTTTGCCTGCCAATCCCTTTTTATGCCAAAGGAAGAGGAGTATCTCTTAGGCTCCTCACTTTGACAACATGCATTACCACTCATCTGCCAAAAAGTATCTTCAGTGCAATGATCAAAAGCTATATTAAAACTTTTGCTTCTCTCTTGTTCATCCAGTATTTCCATATCTCATCCTACTTAAACTCTCAGGTGAATTATTTTGAAGAGCAGTTAATTTCCCATTATCTCATTCAGGAAATACTGTCAGGTTTGGGATTTGCAGGCAGATCTTGTATTGTACCGCTACTGGTTTTAGTGTGAAGCTCATATGAACATAAAGTTTCTCATTATAAGCTCATTGAAACAACTGCAAAGACCTTAATGAGCTTTCAACCAGGCTCTATGAAAGAAAATTCTAGCACTAATTTTCCTACTAACAAAAACCTACGTATTTAAAATAACTGTAAAATAGTTATTTCAGTATCCTGGAATGCATGCTGAGTAGAAGTTTCTCAGACAAAAGAAAGAGTGAGGAAACTTAGAAGAACGGTCATGTTCAGTTTTAAAATTTGTCCCAGTTTCAAAAGTCTTGGCTCTGAGTTCCAACAAAGTGTGTGGAAATGGACTTAGATAAAGCTTTGGAGCTGTATTTTTAGTTAGATTGTGCAGATAATTCATAGAGTAAAAATGGGGTATCTGTAAAAGCAGAAATAGTCAGCAGAGTAGTATAATTTTGGGAATTTCAGCAGAAGAAGCTATATCTGAACACTCAGGAAGCACTCAAATCTGTCTATTAGTGTGTCAAATGTGCCCCTCTAATTCCATCCCAAGCATATTAGAATTTCTTCTTAAGAAGTTATGTGTGAATTGTCATTCAAATATACCTCTGGCTTTTACTTACTACATTTATATTCTACTCTAAAACAGCATAGAAGTTTTTACTTACTCTGCACAAAAGAGAATCCTGATTTTGAATTTTAACGGGACCCAGATAATGGCAGTTTAATATTTCATGTAGATGTCTTAATCAGCAAGCCATTTAACCCAATCAATGTAAGAGAGTACTTTTTAAAGTATTCCATTTACAAATAAGCAACAACCATGTTTTGTCACATTTTATCAATTATGCTTTCCAAAAGAGGAGGGTGTCATCTCATTTGTGATAGTTTTAAGAAGCAGAGCTCTCCACAGCGGCTGTTAAAATGGCACATGCTGGGGAAAACAGTGCTTATTAGGATTAATTTAAGACAATGGGTACTCACTAAACCTGAATTGTATATGATCACTTCCACCATTAATGCATTACATTTTATCTCATCCTTTAAAAAGAAATAATTCTATATTGAGAATTCCTTTTGTTCCCTGACAGAGCTGATGGAATTTAAATCTCAGGCCCAAGGGAGAAGTGCAGTGGCTTGAGGCATGCAGCCCTCCTGTGCTGCAACAGGACAGTGCACAGGACAATTCAGGCCAGCAAGGCCTATGAGGAACAGTGACAGCCCATCCTTTCAAGAGTTTCAAGTAGTAGGTTGTGGAAAATTAATGATGTCTGACTGTCAAAGCTTGTGTTGATCAAGCAGCTCTGCAGCCTGCTGAGAGCAGAGAGGCTGAAAACGCCCTCTGAGAGCACAGAGAATATTCTGAGAGTTTTTTCTGCACAGGACCCAGAAACAGGAGATCATAGTGCTTCATAGCAGTTCAGGGAGCTGATATGTGGTGTTAACAAGAGGCCCAAGCTGGAAATGAGGATGAACATTCAAGACATGGAGCCACCATTTCTAACCTCAGGCATATGTGAACTCTGGCCTCTTTGTACATCTTGTGCCAAAAAGGGTCCCTGTAAAGTATGGCCTGGGGCAGCAGCAAGTGGGGGAGCTCCTGAATGCAGAGATGTTGGGAATCAAGGTAGGGCAATCACAACATGTGCACAGGGGCTGTCCCTGCACACTGTGTTAGGTCTCTAGATCTCATAGGTACCTCTATCCCATAGCAGCAGGATACGAAGTGAGGCCTTTCCAGTACTCATGTGACATCAGTACACACGTACCACATACAACCACAGCCTACACACCCATACCTTTATGTTAAAAACCTCATCCATGACCAGCCTTCTGATCCTGCTGCAGCAGCCAGTTGGTCTCCTCCCTGGGATGGTGAGCACGTCTGTGGTCCCTCAGTCCATTCTGAGATGACCCACTCAGTCCTTCACCTCAGAAACAAAATCTGTAGCACTCTCTCCTTTTGCTTTGCAAACAATATAGAGAAGGGCAGGGGGTGGTGAGTGTGTGTCACTCTTCTTCTGGAAAGGAAGGTAGCTATCCTTCTCTGGGTTAACAGATCCAGAAAAGGCTTGGCTTGTGGCTGTGGCCTCCCAGATGTGGAAGAAGACTGTAAGAAGCCCAAAGCGTGTGCACATAGCAGCCCAGGGCCAGGTGGAGGAGGCTGCACTGGGGGTGATGAAGAACACATCACTGTTAACCAGAGGGCCACATGGCCAACAGCTGTGGGCAGGTGTGGCACACACAGATGTGGGCAGGTGTGGCACACACACAGGTGTGGGCAGGTGTGGCACACACACAGATGTGGGTAGGTGTGGCACACACAGAGATGTGGACAGGTGTGGCACACACAGCTATGGCACACATACAGGTGTGGGCAGGTGTGGCACACACACAGGTGTGGGCAGGTGTGGCACACACAGAGATGTGGGCAGGTGTGGCACACACAGCTGTGGCACACACACAGATGTGGGCAGGTGTGGCACACACA
>NC_031777.1:15078797-15094279 GCF_001522545.3 Parus major | reverse complement strand
TGGGTAGGTGTGGCACACACAGATGTGGGCAGGTGTGGCACACACACAGGTGGAGAGCTGCAGTGTAAAGATTAAGCCATGTGGTTCTGTTGGACAGGTACAGGAGTGCTTCAGGGAAAGTCACTGTGTGAGATGATCCAGATTCTAACCATGTGGGGGGAAATTGAGGTTTCTGTGCAATTTTCCTGTAGCATCCCAGCTGGAGCACTTCCAGGCAATCCCAGAGGGCACATGATGCTCAGGCATCATAATGGTACCACAGGAGCACTTTTACTGGACAGAAGGACAAAACTAGTTGGCCTGCCTACATCTGGCAGTTCTTTTGTTCTGAGCAGGATGAGAATATTTTACTTTCAGGGAGAGGAGGCTGACTGAACAAGTCCCATTTCCCAGCAGGAGCAGGAAAATTAAATGGCTTGGGGAGTACCCCACTAGAAATGTCATGTGAGTGATTACCTGTGCACCTAAAAGGAAAAGTAACCTAAAATAAAATGTAGTATGTATCAACCTCAACTTAAAATGCTTCCTATCTATGGGATCTCAAAAAAAAAACCCAAAAAACCCAAACAGAACCCCTGAGTTTCATTTAATTTAGAAATTAAAATTTTGATTTTTTTTTATTACACTGGGCTGGGTTTGAAAAGAGACTACAGAAAAAGGAACTACCATGAAAGAACTTGTAGAAGAACCCAAAATTTTTCCTTATTTTATGTTTTACTTCAATGGAACCTTAAGTGTAAGAAGACTGGCCTGGTCCAGATTTGATCATTCTTTTCCAAAGGCTTGGTGACTTGCAGGAGTGTCTGTGCTTTACATTCTGCTTCTTGTGAATATTATTTTGATTTTTATTTTACTGGTATTTAAAAGCACTCACTAGAAGTTCCTGCAGCTGTTTGGCCACATTATAACAGACAGTCTCTAATTCCTCATGCATGGCACTCAGCATGGTGTATTCAGAAAAAAGGCCCCAAACCTGTGCCTGCATTCTAATAAGCGTGTGTGTCACTTTGTAGGAGATCAGAATCCTGTCCAAATTCTGCAAAGTCTAACAAAACAACAGTTGCCAAATGACAAAACCTATCAGAAGACACAGAGTAAAAAGGCACATCATTGTTTCTGATCTTCACAGTGCCAGTACTGGCAAGAGAAACATCAAAGTTGCCAAAATAAAGCCAGTTGACCACTGTAACTGCTATTAAATATAAACAAAGATGTAAAAGTAGGGTCCTTGGAAGCCAGTATATGAATGTTTGAAACAGCAGCTATGTATACAATTACTGCTTTGTTAACATTATTTACTCCTGGAGCTGTGCAGCTCCACTGCCTGTGCTGGGAACACAGGCACAGACCTCTGGGACCTGCAGCAGGAATCCAAAGAGCAGAATATTTGTGCATCTACACTGTGGAGTGGTGGGAGGAGAGCAGGGACTGCAGAGAGGTGCAGCTTCTTCCCCTCTACTGTCAGGCAGGACACACTGCACAAGGAAGCAGCGAGGGTACCTTCCGTGTCCTTCTCCCCAGTAACTCCCCTCATCTTAGTAAAGGCCAGCAAGCCAAATCCATGACAGCAGCTAGTTGTTTTAAAGGCTCTGCCACTGTGGCAGTAAGAAAATATGTACTGGCAGCCTAAACCAGGTAAAATTACCTGGAAGATAACATACAAGTGAGAACTTAATGGGTATTAATTAGTATGTTAAAAATACAGCCATTTTTCTTGCATTGACACAGCTGTTCAACAAATGCACTGTTCAGCACTCATTACCCATATGATATGGTAAATAAAGATGGCATTTTCCTAAATATGAATTATGGTCTTGTCTGTACAAAAAAATCTGTATCCATTTAATTTAATCAGTAAAGAAACTGATGCAGTACAAAATGCAGGGGGTAAAATGACATTGTATGGGTCCATTAAATACTTACAATTTCAGCAGCCTTGTTTTCTGCAGGTACAATGCTGGCATTTTTCATCTGAGCACAACCTATAATGATCCAGATTCTGGATGTGAGGAACAAGACTCTGATCCACTATCCACTGGAGTACAAGCTGGTCTTTTGGGGAACTGCTAGAAGAATCCAATCAGAACTGTTTGTGCAGAATTGCACTGAACTGCTGTCCAAGACATGGCTGTCATTGGGCTATTCCTGGTGCTTCAGTTTTATGAAAAAAAATACACTAAAATAATTAATTTATATCATTAAACTGCTGTGGTGTTGAACACTCAAACATATTGAATGTTGACAATTTATTATTTCAGGTTTTATGACAATGCCTCTGTGGTAATATTTCTGCAAAATCTGTAAGATATAGAAAGGGGAAGTCTGCACACTATAAAGTGCCACAGAACTGAAGACCTGTCAAAACAAAATGAGCTATAAAAACAATAATATTCAAGCAGCATCACTCTCATTAAACACCTAATGATGCCACAGGCATATTAGTGGGGAAATGCTCATGAGGCTTATGAAGAATTAGGAGAAAAAAAATAAATAAAACCCGTTCTCCTAAAACCGCTTGCCAAGCTGTTTGTACATTCTGCCGCAGGCAGTTTCTTGAAAAAGATGGAGATGTGAATGGAGACAGGCAGTGACTATTAGACACTGATGATGGTGAGGGCAAGCAGAACTGATGCTAGAGATTAAGGGCTGCATTTTGCTTTCAGTTGTCTTGCCTGTCCCAACATTTCATAGTATTTAAATGAATCTGTTACATAAGGCATTTCTCCTGTCTACGCCGCTTAGCAGCCATATTCTCCTTTCTGGTATGGATAGTCTTGGGAAACTTGCCAAGCTGTGACAGAGCAGTGCATAAAAGGAAATCATGCTCATAAGCTGGGGGTGGGGAGAGCTGCAGGTGAACAGATTCAGTGCAGCAATACATATACATTCTCCTGTCTCAGAAACTGAGGGTTTGAATGAAACCTCGGTGAGGTGCTACTTTAAAAAAATGCATAGGGCTGCTAAAGACCCCAAACATCCCATTCATTTGCTCCAGGGAGGGTGTGAGCATAGTGGAGCAGAACTGCTCAACACTGTACTGGCTGCTGCTTTGGCAGATTGGAAGAACAAGTAAGTACTTTCTCTTAAGACACCAAAAAAGCCATATCCAGTTTTGGAGCACATTTGTGATACCAAACACCTCCTTTACACTAAGAAAGGATCTAGACCTTTTAATTAAATACAGAGAGAAACACAGGTGGACATTGCCTCTTGTAGGAGTAAGTTATAAGGAATAAGTATAAGGTAGCTGCCTGCCAGGACCTGCCTGCAAGGTTTGGCATTTCCTATAGCATTCAGGGAATGCACTCGTCATCAGTATTATTTTATTTATTAATAGTCAAGCTCTCAGGTAGCTGTTGGCTTTTCATCTCTATACCTCAAAATGCTATATGAAGGAGATCATTGCTAACAAAGGAATGCAGATATCTACATCTGAGCTTTGGCATGGAAAGAGTGTCACAGTTCACCTGTAAAGGAGATTTGCCAGCTGAGTTTTACTCTGGCCACCTGCCCTGGAAACAATTAAACTATTGGGGGCAAGTGGCTGCAGTTCAGTAACACAAACATCTACAGGAGATAAGGCAACCCTACACAATGTTGTGCCTGGCTGGAAGATGTGGAGGTCATGGAGACTCTCAGCTTGAAGTCTACAACACTGCAGCAACCTCCAGGCATCTCTAGATCAGACCAAGATTCATTACTACAAGGTACTGCTGTGGATTACTGCACTGACACTTTTAACTGCTCCATCCCTGACAAAGATTTACTGTCCTTTCACCATCTTCACTTGTTATAGTAAAAGACAGGTAAAGAAATGTGTTTGAGCTGATAAATTTTTTGGCAGTTTTGCACTGCACACTGACTAGGGTTTTTTATCTTAATGACCTGCAGCTGAAACAGATGTTTTGCTTTAGTGTTTTAAAGCACTTCACAAAACTTAACACTAATTTATTCTTTCACAGTGCGTGGGGAGAAAAAAAAAAAAGCTTGATATCATTACTCACATAACAGAACAATGTGAAAAATGGAAACAGATGTGTCTCATTTAAGCATGAATAAGAAGGAAGTGAAAGAAAAAAGATGATGATGTACTAGTGATTAAGAGAAATACCACGGCTTGGTTAAGTCAAGACAGTTTCTTATGGATCTCCAGTGAGTCCCGAAAGATCTTCCTAGCAACTTGGTCCCTGATTCAGCAAGCACATGGAAGTGCTTAACTCCAGCTGTGGAGGTTGTGGAGGTTCATTTATAATACTTTTAAAAGCTGTATAGCCAAATTAATGCTTTACAGTTAGGAGTTGAGGGATGAATGGCATTGTTCCTGAAGACAGTAAGGCACTTACTGTTCTCACAAACTACAGACATCAGAATTTGAGTATCAGAATAGAAATAAATACAAAATACAGTGTTCCTGAAACATGAGTGCTTGAGTTTCTGCAGCACAGAGAATTGCAAGATCCATAAACAGCAGCCAGGGATCTGCTGAGAGCTCTAGCTTTCCCCCTAAAGGGTGCAGCTCCTGGCAGCAGGGATCTGATCTGCTTTGGCAACTGCCTCTCACCAGAGACTGTCCCTGAAGAAAGAAAGGTCCAATTTCAGCTGCAGGGCCTTTCCCTTTAAAAATCTTTTGTAAACCTTCAGTGGCATGAGTTTCACTGAGGGAAATATAACCCTTTTACAATCCACCACTGAGAAAAAATTACCTGCAGGGATGCACTAAACCTGGGCAAGGGGTGTTATGTAACAGTGCCCCTCTATTTCTGTGTCTGGTGGGATTTGGGTGGAGACAAAGAACCCATCTTTCATTGTTGGCACTAATTTTGTCTTAAGCCTGCTTTGGATGGTGAAGGATCCGAGGCAGATCACCAGGCTCAGATAAGATTGTTCCCTCCCTCCATCCCTCCTTTAAGAGTAAAACCCAGGCCAAGAAATGTGTCCATGTCCCAGAGGCATTACCCCGGCTCCCAAACAGCCTCCAAGATGCCCTAGGGCTCTCAGCACAGTCGCAGGCAGGACAACCCCACCTGTACTCACAGCCAGGATTGAGGTGCAGAGATTTCCTCCACCACAGGAGATCCTCCTGGTTTTCATTTTCACCAAATGCCTGCTCAGACTCTGTGTTACCCAAGACTAAATGATCCTCTCTCCAGCCTAATTGAATTATTTTTGGTCCATCTGCAACTGCATGTCCTTCCCCAGCTGGAAGAAGTGTAGGTACTCCTGATGTTCCCAACAGGGAAGAAAGGCAAAAGAAATGTTCTGATTCCCCATGAATTACAGCACTGTTAAAAAAATAAAATCCTTTTGTTTCTAGATTATACCAATTTATTAGGAACCATTGGGTAGAAACATAGAGTAGTATAAAATTCCTTTCACAGAAAAATTCTTAGAAGGAAAAACTGAAAATAACGCTTCAACAATTCTTGTTTGACTTTCAAGGACAACATTTCAGTTCTAGAAAAGTGTCACTTTCCACTCAGCATTTTTAATACGAAAATAATGTTTCTGATTTGTCACTGTTTCAGTATAGTTGCCGAGAGAGATTTGGCCGTGTGTGCAGTCCACAGACTGTGCATGCAGAATTAATACTCTCGTTAACATTACTATATGCAAATGCTCCCAGGATGCAAAGAGAGATTTGTATTTCAGATTAATATTTTATGGGAGTTTTGTGTGTACATGATAAATGAATAAATTGAGGGACACAAGGGGACACAAAGAACATGTGCATCATGTGTGAGAACTGCATTAATTCTTAAATGTTTGCAATGGCCACAAGATGGTTAAGGAACAAAAAAGATTTATTATTGCAATTACATAGGCGGAGAGAATAAGGGAAGAAAAATGAGAGATCAAGGGAGTCGTTTCATGTTACAGTTTCTCCAGCTGCAGAGCTGGCTTCAGAGGTTCTCCAGACCCTCCTGCCTCCATCCTTTCTATCCTATGTGCCTTCCCCTGGCTACAGATCACCATGCCTTTAATTCTGCCAATTCAACCATTTGCATGATCAAGCTTTAAAACAGCTCTTAATTACAACATGGAATCATACTCTTCATTTACTTGGTCTCTCCTTCTTTTCCATATTGAGGGCCAGGATCATATAAAATCTCAGCACTAATACAGTGCTGTGGATATGAAAAAATAGGCAGGTCAGGAAGACTGAAAAGAGATCTCAGAATTTACGGGTCAAAAAGGAGATTTATGTGGAAAAACTGTCACTGATTTCCTGCTGTTTCTGCTTCTGGGTCACCCCTTTCCTACCATTCCAGTCGTCCTTATTCCACTGAAGCTTTATTGCTACTCTGGAATGACATGAAGCTCCCTCACACTTTAACTATAAGAAATGTAATATTGTATTTGTCCAAAAACCTACATGAGTAAAAGAAGATCCCTGAGGGGATATTATTAACTGCCTGCTACTTATCATTGATGGTTATTCTCTGAGACAACTCTCCTGTTTAATCTTTATGCTCTCGACAATAACCCTTCTCTCTTTTTGATCAAGTGTTTAATTTTCTTGAAAGATTTTCTCCGACTTTAGTTATTATTGAAGGGGATTTTAATTTTACCCCAACTCTTTAATGGCTAAATCTTGCATATCCACTATTTCAAATAGGGGTATTTCACTTACTCTAAGTAAATAGTTCAAGGATTTGGTCTTGATAGGTAGCTGGAAATTTTCAAATCAAAACAAAATTGAAAATGCAGTTTCTTTTCCATTTTAGAACAGAGTTTTTTGTCTCCCTGAGTGACCTGTCAGTGTATTGGAATAAGAAATGGATACTGCTAGACTGCTACACAGCATACTCCCATGTCAGCACAGTTTCATCAGCAAGAGTGGCAGCCCTGTATGGGAATCAGTTAGCTGGTTATTTCATCTGCAGCTGATCAAAGATAAATAAGATAAAAAAGACAAACAAAGGAAAACAGTGATGTAGAATGTATTCTTACTTTCCTAGCTTCCACAGACAATATTGCTAAATTTCCTCTAATTGTTTATAGCAGAACTTTAAAGCAAAAAAGAAGAGAAAAATAAAGGAAAGAAAAAAATGCAAAAACAAAAGAGGTTCAGAAGAAAGCAAAGCCCAGAAATCCTTGAAACTTTCTTGCTGCCCCTTCTAACGAGTATTCTCAATCCTTCCCTGTTGTCACTGCATTTCACAGCACAGTTTAAGTCCAGATCATTGGTAAATATCTAATAATATAACAGTTAACATTTAGAGCATCCCATTGAGCATGGAATGATTGCATCATAGGACTGAGAAGTCTTTTTAGGAAGCTTGTTTTGTTTTGTTATCCTGGCTACTCCTATTTCCAACGACCTTGCTGTCTAATTACAATAATTACAGTTTACAACATTCTCCTGTTCCTGGAGCCAGTGAATTATTAGAGGGACTATGATTTTTGTCTGTATTTCCAATATTAGTTCACTGTTTTCTCTTGTCTGATCTGAACATCTGGGAATGGAAACACAGAGCCTCAGTCTGTTCCCTCCCATGCAACCACTCTCCTTCCCTGGTTCCCATGTTCAAAATGGTACATCTTAGAGCCTGAAGCAAGACAATTATTCCCTTATCTTCCTTGCCCCTTTTCCACAATAACCCATCCTCACTGCTAACCTCCCCCACAGCATGGAATTGCTCACAGGTTGCAATCAGAGAGGTGCCAGGAGGCTGCACAGGTCACAGCTGCTCCATGACCAGGACTTCAGGTGAGGAAAGACTTGAGTGAAAGTAAGCAGGGCCAAATGCTAGTTAGCAGACTCTAGAACATACAGATCTAAATCAATACATCTGAGCATTACATATCCCAGTCTGTAAAAACAATGTTGAAATACTTCCCTATTTCACAAGAAAGTTACTAGGGTTAATAAATGAATGCTTACATACCACCATACTGTCAGAAAAATATTTATCCTAAATCAACATGTTTTCAAATATTTCCATTGGTGATATAAATTAATTTTACAAACAGGTACAATACAGACTATAAATGGTGACTAATAATTTCAAAATAATCCCTTTTAAGCTTCTTCTACTATTGAAAAATCTTTCAGACTGAGTGGTCAATTCCCCTGTTGCATTTCTGTTCAGGCAGTTGGACTCAGCAGCCCCATTTGCTTTCTCAGCATTAGATGCCAGAGTACACAACAGTACAGGTGGAAAGAACACAGCAAGAATGAAGTGTAATCACCTAAGAAATGGAGCAACAGATTTAAGAAGAGCATAATTCTCACAGCAGGTCAGCTGAAGTGGCAGCTGTGCATTTCTGGGCTAGTGCCCACTACCACCTTACAAGAGCATTGTGGCTTTAAAATTGTGGCTAAAAAATCCTGATAGACTCAAATACGTACATAATTTCTAACAGTACCATTGCTTTTCGTGAAGTACTGGTTCTGCTCCGGCACAGGACAAACTTCTCCAATACTTTATTTTCCTACCCTCTAAAACTCAAGCAAGAGATGTGTGGAGAATCTTCGTGTGTTGCCCTTCACACTTGCAATCAAATCTTCCCTGCTTAATGAGCCATGGGCTGTTGCTCTGAAACAGAGGACATCAACAGTTCAGAAGAAAATAAACCCCTGCAGATTAATCACCTGGCTTCTTCATGGGCCCAATTCCAATCAGCAGACAGTGTGAAAGCAGAGCATCTCCACATACATTGCCTGACTGATAAGCATATTAGCTGATCCCTGTGCCTGGCTTTGACAAGCATATAGCACGAGTCTTATTACATTGCTTGTTTCAAATATATACCAGAGGTCTCCAAATGTCACTATATTCACAGAAATGAACAATATGCAGCCATTTCATGATTCTTCTAGTGTCCCCCCCTTCCTGCCCAAGTAAAATAGTACCTATTTCATGCTTCTTTATTTTTAAATTGAGTGTTTTATTGCTTTTTGCACAGCACTTAAATGCTAGGTTATCATTTCTGCATCCACCATGTAGTAATCCTTGCAAAGACAAGGACCTCAATTCATCTTGAGAAGTACACTTTGCTAGAAACTGCCCCCTGGCTAAGGGTTTTCCTGCTCCTTAGTAAATCATTAGTAGCTTTACTTAGTCTGAGCACTGCATTTGGTAAAGAAGGCATCGTACCAAAAGGAAGCAGGATTAAGTGTTGGCCAAAAGGATGACAAACCCATCAAAAGCCCTCTGCCGAACCTTGAACATAGCACAGGCAAGACACAGTGCTTAATTTGCCGAAAACACAGAGAAAAGAAACAGCCAAACAACCAGTTGTGCTGTCAGCAGCATTTCCCCCATTCCACTGCAAAATAAGCTCAGAAAAGACTAAGGGGATATGGCCCTAAACAGTTAAACAGACTTGAAATGCTCCAATTTATGTAATGACAATACCCTTCCATCACCATAACCTACCTCTTCACCCCTGCCCACCCCAGTTCTCCATGGTTCGGGAGCCTTTTTGAACAGAATGATTCTAGCATAGCATGAAGGAAATACCAGCTTTATCTTTTGATCATTTCTTACTCATCTCCTTTCTCTTGCTGGGTCAAATCTCAGTCTCACTGAACTCCTGATTTAGCCTATAGTAGGTAACAGTGAACCCTCATCCTCATTTCATATATATATGAGCTTATATGTTTCCATTTTTATAGCCCTCAGAGGCTACAGGAACATGCTGCTTTGATTGCCTTTACCTTATCCTTCATATGGGTCATGTGGGTCAGTGGCATACCTGAAATAAACTGGGACTATTATTTCAACCATCAGTCACTCTTCAGCTGGAAGGCAGAGACCTGCTGGCAGGGTGACTGCAGAGCAAAGCAGAGGACAGTGGTGTCTTTGATGGTAACTGTGTACTTCAGCTCCCACCTGTTAACAGGTATCCATGGGCGCCACCGTTCCCCTGGCTCTGTTTCCATCTGATCATGTTGTGTTGCTATTGGAGCATTTCAGTAAACAGGACCCAGAGCAGGATGTCTGCCCCTGTGACCATGCACCAAGGCTAAATCCTCCACAGATTAAGTCAAAAAAAGCTGTTGTGTTTTCCTGAGCTGAGGATTTGGCCCTACAGTATTAATGTTACTCTGCCACCAAGCAGGGCTCTTTTCAGGTGAGACATTGAACAGCATTTGATTAAGGCCAATGTGAGTGGAGTGTGCACAGCACCACAAATTCCCCAGAAATGGTCCTTTAAAAAGAACCACCTGGATGCTACAAAATGAGCCATAAACGTGGAGATCTCATAAATATAACAGCACTTCAAACATCTATGGACATCTATGTAGCCCTTCAGTGTCTGCTGGGGTCACAAGCCCTGGAGTTGGGCATATTAATTTACCACATCTTCAAGGAGGCAAAAACACTGCTGAGAGGGATGCAAACATGTTTGCTTTACAATGACGTGTAAGGACTCTGCCTGAAGTCTCCGAAACAAGCCTTCCCTTTCCTTTAGTGGCACAAGAACAGTGCACACTACATGCTTTAAATGGGATTCAAGTCACTTTTTCGTTGCTACTAGAGCAGATACTGCTGGAGATAAAAGCAACTGTCTCCGAAGAGCAGGTATGACATCTGGTACATAGCACCAAAAATAAATCTTTAACTTCCTCTCATACCTGCCAAACCTGTTCCAAGGAAATAAGCCTGGGAAATATTACGAATACACACTTCTCTCTGATTTCAAAGGAAGAAGTGACCTATTTTTTCTTTGCCCATTTAAAACATTTCCTATGAGAAGATCAGTTTGCTAAAACAATATCCTTTGTTTGGAATAATCCCAATCATAAAACAAAACTGCATATAAAAGAGCAAATGGCCTGATGTTTGCACTGGACGTAATTCACGCTAACACCGCTATTTATAGTGCAGCAGCACCTTAGGGACCCAGTCATACTCAGCACACCCACTTGGTACACACTATACCAACATGAAATCTGATCATCTCTCCCCTGCAGTGTACTCATCATACTGCTGATTTATGGAAACTGGTTCTGTAATGCCATGTAATTTGGGAGTGGTCCTTTGTGAAATCATTTGCTCTGGTCATATTTGTGTAGTAAGTATTTTCCATATCCTTTTCAACAGCTGACCTGACTTACAAGAAGACAAGAGATTTGTGTATTGGCAAAGATGACCTACTTAAATCAGGAACAATTAAAGACCCAGTTCCTATTTACAGGCTTGTGTACAGAACCACACACACATGCAAATCAAAATGAAGATGCCAGGAAATGTTTCACAGTGCAACAATTCTGGTCATATAGGAGGGTCTAACATGGGGGAAACAATAACAGGAAGAGCTTGTGATTCATTATTAGCAATGTAAATAGGACACATTTGGAGCCTGTCATCGTCCTGATCGCTCATCTGCTTTTATTAGTCCTCATTCTTTATTCTTATTGTCTTGTTTTCTGTGCTTGTCGTTAAAGTTAGTTATATTATAGGCATCTGTTTAGCATATTCTATATGAAAATGCAAATAGAGATGAAAACCACCCGTTAAATAAATATATGCAGCTTCCATGTCATGTACATATTTGACTGCAGCATGTCAAACACAAAAGAATTATCACTTTCTAAGTCTGTGTGTTCATTATGTGCATTACATTTTTACCAGCAGGTGGCAGTTTACTATTGCTTCAAATAGGTTATTTTGTTAATGTCAGATATTTTGTTAATGTCAGAAGTCCTGCACGGCTGGTAAAAAACTTTCAGCTCATTTCAAAGCTAATTTTTAATTCAATTTTCTTCTGCATCATCTCCTCTAGAAAATGTAATCAGGACAAAGCTATTTGCTTCAGTTTACAGTCCTGCCACTGACCAACGCTAAGCACTATCTAACTGTTCCCTGATAACAAGTTAATGCAGCTCCAGTGGGCATTATCCAGCCTCAAACACTCACTTCTGCTACCAGTCTCTTAAGGCACACCTCACACTCCCCAGCTCCCAGTCTGTGCTTCAGAAGTTGTGCACAACATTATTAAGATTGGTGGCAGGGGAAACATGAGGGATGTGACTGTACAAAGAGGTGAGTGGTTTATTTACTACTGTGTTGCTTTGAAACTATCTGAATTTTAGGTAACAAAGAGTTAAAATACCACCCGGGCAATGCTGGTTGTCTCCTGCACTGCAGCCAAGGAGGACCAAGGGCAGCAGGGAGTCTGTGCCAGGAGATGCAGCCTACAGGGACTTTCAGAAATCCTGCTGCTGCCCAAGGCCCAGGAGACCCTTTAACCCAGTCAGAACTCAACTATGAGCCCATCTTGCCCTCCCTAAGAGAGCTGAGAATGCAAGTTCTCCTAGTGAAACACTCCAGCAGGGAGCACAAGCGAAATGAAGGGATAGGTCCATCCAACGCTGCTCTAACACATGGGCGTGGATTTACCCTGGGCACCACCTGACAGGTACACAGTGCCATCCGCATCCTAAAACCGGGCACTGGGAAGAGACTCATGCTCCAAGAGCCTCTCTCTCCACTGACCATGTGGTGACATTGCTCACTCTATTGTCAGCCCATCTTCCCTGCCTGCCCCAAATACTCCCTCCTTTGTGTCAATACCAGCATTCAGGTTGGCTTCATGAGGCAACTTGGTAGCTCGCAGCTGGATTTGTTCCCTCATCCAGCTCTGCCATCCACCACAGAAAACAAATGCTCCTTTTGGCTGCATCAGCCATAGAGATTTGTGCTGGGTTACAGCAATCACATGACTCCTGGCTTCCCAAAGGAGGAGAACTCCTCTCACACCACAGGTGTGCCTATTCACTGTGTGGTAGTATTTCAGGCACACATCCATTTCCGCCAGCTTGTCAGCCACTGATCCCAATGGTGGGTCGAAACAGACTCTACAGAGGGTAGGAAAGAGGAAAGGACTCCCGTAACAGGCTGAGGACAGACTAGTTTTGTGGCTAGGCAGGAATTTTGTAAAATTTTTTTTTTTTTTTTCTCTGCTTACATGGGAAACTGCCCTTTTCCTAGGACTGTACAGGTCCTTTCAAGTCCTGCAATTCTTGAATTTGTTCCTTGTATTCTCACACTGGAGTGACAAACGAGAGAAAACAAGAACTTTTAGACAAAGCCAAAAGTTCCAAAACAGAGTACTGACACACATCAGTTTGTAACCTATCTTGGGAATGCAGTGTTTTCTTTTACAAGTAGTCCCACATAGCCCCTTTTTAATGATCTGCAGAGAGACGCAAATTCACTGGAGGTATTAAATTAGAACTGAAAAACAACAGAGATGGCAGATGCATTACAAATGGGAAAGCGAAATAAAAAAGGAGAAATGCAATGTAACAACACTGGGAAAAACAGGAGAGCATTACAGTGTGGGGAACAGTAAGACATGTATATGTGGTATCAGGCACAGATTGACCAAGGGAGATCAAAAATGTGCCAAGAGGAACAGCTCAGCAGCAGGAGAAAGACTAACAGTTCCTTTCTCCTCAATGCTGAAGACTCCTGCAGGACACTGGACACCCTTTGTGGTGAAGTCCTCATGCATAGAGACGTGCATGTAAAACAACATGGATACAGTTCCATACAGCCTTTTGTTGGAACAAAGTGCAAATGGAAGTACTTAAGAATCACATAATGACTTTTGATAATTCCTAAACAACCACATAACCAGAAAATACATGCTGATCAACCTTTCTTCTTCATGTGGACAACTGTGTAAGTAAAGGTGATGCCCATGTGAGTCTGACACCATCCTATTAACTTTTGTTTCCATCTGAGAAATCCTTTAAGTAACATTCAGAGTAGGTTTAACTTGTGTTATCATTCTGTTTGATTATTCCATTCCTAAGAGAATGGATTTCAAAACTGTATTTTCCAGTTGAAGATTAGAGAGCTACTTCTAGGCTTCCTACCTACTTTAACAAAGTAAAATTCCACTGTGTCACAAAGGCTAAATATTAATACAGACGAGATTTGCTGTCATTTTAGTAAATGTTAGCAGTAAACATTTAGTATTCCCATCACTTTCCCACCCAAACTTCATTTACTCATGTTGAGAATCAAACTGGATTTCTTATACCCTCATGCTGCCTTCGTCTTGTGCTCAGGGACACCTGCCACTGTTGGACCCCAGCTTTTCTGCTTGGCTTCACAAAGTGAAAGCAGGTTGTTGCCTCAGGGCCTAAAGAGGGCAGCTTTTCACGCCTGTGATGCACAGGTACCATGCTGACCTTTTAAGCAGCCTGCTGCCCTCCAGGGAGGCTGCTGGAACAGGGGAATGCTGCTGGCTCACCTCACCACATGGCACACATGCAAACAGCAACTCCCTACATCTGATGCTGTGGTTTGTACTTGGCACTGAAAGCAACACACATTGATGCAGAGTGCAAGGCAAGATGGGAATCCTTTCATTGCACATCAGCAAGCAGTGGAAGTCCACTTAGCTAGCCTTGCATTTCTTATAGACACATCACCTTCATACTCAGGCAGAGTCACAGCACTTGCCTCTGACTACAGCATACATGCCCAGAAACAGGGGTGGAGGGGAGACAGGGAGATAAGACAAATCTCTTAGCAAGGCACAGATTTGGGCCCTCTCAATCTCACCCTGCAGAGCTACAAATTCCTGGCCCTGCTGCTGGGGAAAACAGAGGGCAAATCCCACATCCTGATAAGAATCCAGAGCAAAACTGTGCCCTATGGATTTTGTCTGAGGTACAGCATTGCCTAAATCAGGTCTAATTGCCACGCAAGATAGGATGAAGAATCTCTTAATTCTCCAGAATCTGTCCCAAAGGCTGAGAACTCTTAGTGCTCATAATCTTGTGCACTGAGTCACATTAAATAAGTTGCAGGACTCAGCCCAGGTTTGCCTCATTTCCTCCAGTGCACTGCTTTATAAAAGAAGGGCAAGCTGCAATCTGAGCCTAGAAACCAGGATCTGCATTCTCCTCCTCCACTTTCCCCAGGCTTTGTAACTAAAGCAGAGCAGGAACTAGGTGCCTTATCTGCTGTCAGCACCTTCTGTGTTTTTAAGTTTTCTATCAGGGCACAGAAGAGACACAATAATGAAGAACTACATTATCTCATTTTGCATCAGATTTCCCACCTCCCTCTGTGATTTACCACGCCAAAGTCTCTGCTGTTTGAGTGATATGGAAAGTGGGAGATGAAGGCTCAAAATCTGCAATTTTGCCCAGAATATGAAGCAAATAGAGTCTAATTAGAAATTAATTATTATTATCCTCTAACATAATTCGTTCTGCCCCCAGGTATCACTAGAGTATCAGTCAGAAGACAAGAAGGTTTGCCGTGAAGTCTCTTAGTAGAGAAACACAGCAGATGCCATGTGGGGAGCAGCAATCTGGAGGCTGACAGGACTGCAGAGACGCCGGCCTGCAGGACAGGGGCAGAGGAGCCCACGGACAGGAGAGCTCTGAAACATCAAATACCTGCTGGCTGAGAGCCCGTAGAGCTGCAACAACCGAGAGGGGCTGGTCCTCATCGGCTGCGCAGGGCTGCGGGCTCCTTCCCGGCGGAGGCGGACGTGGGCGCGTC